>NC_134400.1:180195936-180280936 GCF_050003625.1 Haematobia irritans
GTGCAATTTTCTCTGAATCCTACTATGAGGATAAAAATACAAAATTAAAAATCTTAATAGAATTCAAACAATCTTCAATTTGCTAACTATATCTGCTTTAGCTTGTATGTAGCAAATCAGCTTAAATATGTGAACTAAATTTCCAGTCAAAGTAAATTCCCAAAACTGCATTGCAAAGAAGCAAAATATCACTCTTATATCTAAGAATAAAATTCTCCTCACCGTTGTAGCAGCTTTTGATGGACTTTGAAATCAGCACTTCCATCCATGGTACACTAGTTGGCTAATAAAGGAAAACCAAGACTGAATAGCTATGAACGTATTTAACCTTCATTCCATATAAACGCTCAACAATCCTTCACAATGATATAACAACAACACCAACGAGAACTGGGGAAAATTCCGGCAGCAAATCGTCTTTTTATAGTCTGTGTGCAAATTTATTGCTGGGAGGATTTAAAGCTCCTTTTGCATTTATCCTGCCAGTCAACAATAGCAAGTTCGTGTTGAGTAGTAACACTAAAAGCTTCGTTGCATTGGAAATGCATGAATAATGCACTCACGATATATTTACGACACATATTTCTCTCCATTTATGGGATTTTATTTACTTTAGAAATTATTTTTACATTATTTGAATTCCTTATGCAAAGCGAAAGTAGGGCATCACTTACTATTGAGGAGTCTAAAGAGAGTTTGAAAAATACTGTGGATGGAAAATTTTGCAATTTAATCTTATTTATTTACTATTATTCTTTTTCAGCTCCATGCAATAATACAATAGACTTAAATAGAAAGAATTGTTTTTGAATGTAATACAATGAAAAGAGACCGAAAATATTAAATAACAAAAGTTTTTCAGCAAATATTTAGGACTTCGTGAAAAAACGCATAACATACCTTTATAGAAAAAATAATTGTAAATATTTTCTACTATAGGTGCTATAGGAACGAAATATTGTACAATTTGTAACAACGATTTTTCCATACAAATTTAAAGTTGGAAACATTTTCTAACAAATCACAATTTCGCAAAAACTTGAAATAAAATTTTGGAAATTTTTTTTATAAAAACAAGTAAGGAAAGTCTAAAGTCGGGCGGGATCGACTATATTATACCCTGCACCACTTTGTAGATCTAAATTTTCGATACCATATCACATCCATCAAATGTGTTGGGGGCTATATATAAAGGTTTGTCCCAAATACATACATTTAAATATCACTCGATCTGGACAGAATTTGATAGACTTCTACAAAATCTACAGACTCAAAATTGAAGTCGGCTAATGCACTAGGGTGGAACACAATGTTAGTAAAATAAAATATGGGAAACATTTAAATCTGAAGCAATTTTAAGGAAACTTCGGCAAAGTTTATTTATGATTTATCGCTCGATATATATGTATTAGAAGTTTAGGAAAATTAGAGCCATTTTTACAACTTTTCGACTAAACAGTGGCGATTTTACAAGGAAAATGTTGGTATTTTGACCATTTTTGTCGAAATCAGAAAAACATATATATAGGAGCTATATCTAAATCTGAACCGATTTCAACCAAATTTGGCACGCATAGCTACAATGCTAATTCTACTTCCTGTGCAAAATTTCAATTAAATCGGAGTAAAAGATTGGCCATTGTGATTATATGAGTGTAAATCGGGCGAACGATATATATGGGAGCTATATCTAAATCTGAACCGATTTCAATAAAATTTTGCAGACTTGACTAGAATACTAATTGTAATCCTAGTGCAAAATTTCAACCAAATTGGGGTAAAACTCTGACTTCTGGGACCGTGTTAGTCCACATCGGGCGAAAAATATATGGGATCTACATCTAAATCTGAACCGATTTCAATAAAATTTGGCACACTTGACTATAGTACTAATTGTTCTTCTTGTGCAAAATGTTAAGCAAATTAGGGTAAAACTCTGGCTTCTGGGGCCATATAAGTCCATATCGGGCGAAATATATATATATATATGGGAGCTATATCTAAATCTGAACCGATTTCTTCCAAAATCAATAGGTATCTATTCTGAGCCAAAACACATACTTGTGCCAAATTTGAAGTCGATTGGACTAAAACTGCGACCTAGACTTTAATTACAAAAATGTGTTCACGGACAGACGAGCATGGCTATATCGACTCAGGAGCCCATCCTGAGCATTTTTGCCAAAGACACCATGTGTCTATCTCGTCTCCTTTGGGTGTTGCAAACATATGCACTAACTTATAAAGGGTGATACGGTCAAAATTTGGTCAATATAAACTTGACGTATTTCTTTCAATTTTGCATTTAAAAAAACCTGAACATCCCTCATTTTGAAGGTGTGTGCGTAGAATGTTTCTCCTATTTTGATTTTGGAATTCACTCTTCAGTTGTCAAAATGCCGTCCAAGCAAGAAGAGCAGCGCATCGCGAAAATCCGAGCTACTCGCACGCAAAGCAAAAATCGCTAAAAGTTGCCAAATCAACCGTTACAGATGTAATTAAATGTGTTTGGGGAACGTTTGTCGACAGCCAGGAAGTCTGGATCGGGGGAAATCGAAAACCGGAAGCCGCTGAGACGACAAAGATAGTTGCCGGTGGTTTCAAGCGAAACCCTAACCTCTCTCTCCGATATGCCGCAAATATGCTGGGAGTATCGTCTACAACCGTGCATCGAGCCAAAAAACGAGCCGGACTATCGACTTACAAGAAGGTAGTGACTCCAAATCGCGATGATAAACAAAATACGACGACCAAAGCGCGATCCCGGAGGCTGTACACTTCGATGCTGACGAAGTTTGACTGCGTGGTAATGGACGACGAAACCTACGTCAAAGCCGACTACAAGCAGCTTCCGGGACAGGAGTTTTATACGGCAAAAGGAAGGGGAAAGGTAGCAGATATTTTCAAGCACATAAAACTGTGAAAGTTCGCAAAGAAATATCTGGTTTGGCAAGCCATCTGTACCTGTGGCTTGAAAAGCAGCATTTTCATAGCTTCCGGGACTGTCAATCAAGAAATTTACGTGAAAAAGTGTTTGAATAAACGTCTGCTGCCTTTCCTGAAGAAACACGGTTGTTCTGGCATCTTGTCATTACGGTAAAAAGGCCATGGAGTGGTACGCCGCCAACAACGTGCAGGTGGTTCCCAAAGACAAGAACCCTCCCAACACGCCAGAGCTCCGCCCAATTGAGAAATACTGGGCTATTGTCCAGCGGAACCTAAAGAAGACCAAAAACACTGCTAAGAACGAGCAGCAGTTCAAGGCAAACTGGCTTTCTGCGGCGAAGAAGGTGGTCAAGGTGGCTGTACAAAAAAAAATCTCATGGCAGGTGTCAAACGTGAGGCCCGGCAATTCGGTTTGGAAAAGCGAAAGCCTAACTGAATATTTTTCCTGAACTTGAAAAAGAAATTTAATTTGATTTTTTAAATAAACGATTTCACTGATGTACACGCGTTTTCCCTTGACCAAATTTTGACCGTATCACACTTTAATACCCTGTTCCACAGTGTGGCGCAGGGTATAAAGACTTTCACATGAATCGATTTATTTAATAAGAAATAGATGGCTCATTAGTACCTTTTTAGGAAATTGGTCGAAAGCGGTAGGTAGTGATCGTCAGAAAGTATTCCATAGCATAATTTAAAGTCGATAACTTTGAGAATCACACAATTAAATTTGATGACATTTAATATCAGTAACCTATCCTAAGGCAATTTGAATACAAGTGTTTCTATACAGCCTATAGAAAACCTTATTCAGCCAATCTGAATTAATTTTTTTATATAGAATATGTTTAAGTAGTCAATTTGAATGGCAGTTTTCCTATAGGCAGTGTGAACAGAAGTTTTCGTATAGAAAACTGTATTCAGCCAATCTGAATAGAAGTTTTTCCTATAGAAAACTGTAATCAGCCAGTCTGAATAGAAGATTTCCTATGAAACCCCTTATTCAGCCAAGCTAAATCAAATTTTTAATATAGAAAACTTAATTTCGCTAATCTGAATGACAGAAAACACTGTTCAGCTAGGTACAATAGAAGTTTTCCCAGAGAAAATCTTGTTCTGCTATGCTTATAATTTCACGAGATACAGAGGTTCTCATATCGTGGAAGAGTTAATACAGAGTCTGTCCCACCACACAATAAGCCGAATATTGGCCTAAGTAAATATGAACCTGCCGGAGGACATCTAATTGTATCTTCAATTATTCAAAGACATGTACCCATTAAGGTGAAACGGTTTGGCAATAGCTCAGATTGGTACAATCACTCCGATATAAGAGCTGCCACACATATGAGGGACCTGGCCTATAGGGCATATACGGAGACACCTAATGATGTGAACTGGAAAATATTTTGCAAGTGAGTTATAAGACGGAAACGGGCTGCCCACTTCAATCGTTTCTTTTCTTGTACATCATCCAAGGCAATGTGGAATGAGTTAAGAAGGTTAGGGTGCGTTCAGAGTTCTCCAAGGTCGGCTGACCTAGATGCCAATGATTGTAATGACTCATTTGTCTTACAGCAATTAGATGCTGAGCCACAATTAGTGTTTGAATCTGTTACGCGCGGAGATGTTGACTATTTTGAATTTAGAAACGTTGATATAAGCGAAGCCTGGAATGCATTGTTTGAGATTGGATGGAATACCCTTGAGGTTTCTGAAAGCAGTTTTCCCAGTGCTAGGCAGACATCTTGTTCATGTTTTTAATACCATATTGACTACCTGCAAATTTCCTAAAAGATGGACATGTGCGAGAGTTGTTCCAGTACCAAAGGTTAAATTTCCACAACGTATTGCTGTTTATAGACCGATTAGTATTCTTCCTGCTATCTCTAAAGGTTTAGAATTGTTGATGAATTCTCAAATTGTTACATTTGTGGAAGGGAACGACTTAATCTCATCGTACCAATCAGGATTTCGCCGCGGTCATAGTACAACGACATTGATGGTAGATCTTGTCGATGAATTAAGAAATGAAATGAAAAGAAAAATCCATATTTCCATATTCACCAATGACTCTCACACCTCATTCAACAGTGACTTTCAAACTATTTATCATACATCGATATATTTTTGTTGTCAAAAATCAATATGGCAAACATCAATACGCTGTTTGTATTTTAAGGGCGAATCGATTAACACTAAGCATGACCTGCTTTGCTTTCTTCCGATTATAATTTTCTGTCATAACTTTTTATCCATGCAATTATTCAACTTATCCAAATCCTCTCGACGAATCCCATATGCAAATTGAATTCGTTCGAGTGAATCACATGAACATCACGTACGCATTTCAATTTAAATTTGCGCGTATTTTTTCACTCCTGTTTGAAAAACTCAAACTTTTCCAATGTGTACCCCAAAAGAAAAAACCTTAGAGGATTGCGATGAGAGGGTGGGGGTGCATGTGACTTTCAAAGTGGAAGCATAAACAGAAAACTAATTCTGCTGGCATTTATTTTCCCCCTTTTTTCATATGAGATTTTAAGGAAATATGAGGGATCAAAAAGATGTTGTTAAAGAAACGTAATGGATTTTAGGTTAAAAAAAACGAATGGAGAAGATACATGGTACTAAAATAGAAAGTAATTTGTGGTTGCAATCGATAAAACAAAACAACTAAGAGGGTAGCTGATTCGTAGAGTTACCAAAAAATCAGTGAGATTTATCTATAAAATCATACACACAAAAAAAAATTTTTCTGATTCAATCACGAAATTAATTGATCCAATTAATTTTTTAATTGAAATGTCTTCAATCACAGAAATGATAGTATCAATTAAAAAATTAATTGACAGTCAATTAAAAAATTAATTGATCCAATTAAATATTTAATTGATACTATTAATTTGTGTGATTGATTTTTATTTCAATTAAAAAATTTGTTGAATCAATTAAATTTTTAATTGAATATTTTTTAAAACTCAATTAAAATTTTAATTGAAAAAATTTTCGTGAAATTTTTTTCTGTGTAGTTACCAAAACTGATTTATCTATAAAATCATAGTTACCGACTATATTATACCCTTCACCATTATGTAGACAAAATTTGTGTTACCATCTCAACTCCTTCAAATTTGTTGGGAGCTGTTTATGCCAAACAGGACAACCCTAAAATCTTCCTCTCAGAATCAGATCCCTAAAATATTAATTAAAATATCCAGATACTCGCTCTAAAAAAGTACGATATGTTTGACATTTATTAACGAAAAAATTTTTAATTCTCCACTAAACCGTACGACATCAAACAGAATTTCCGCTAATCGGTCTCATTCAATTTGTTAGGTTCTTACGGGTAAGAATCAATCCGAAAATAAATCTTGAATTCAAGACCAAATCTAACTCCCTTGTTTTTCCTTCTTAGTTCTCGGTTCATATGTTCATTGGGAACATATTCTCATTTCTTTTGGAGGTGCAAAGCCAACCGTCATCTGTGACTTTCTGCTCTTTGCATCATCCACCACTTCCCCCGTACATCAACAGGAGCTATATCTTAATATGAACCGATTTTGACCAAATTTGACATGCATAGTTAGAATAATAATCCTGCTATCTCAGCAAAAACCGTGAATGGGAGAATAATTTTGGCCTCCGTGGTCATATGGGTGTAAATCGGGCGAAAGATATACACATATAAGAGCTATATCTAAATCTGAACCAATTTCAACCAAATTTGGCACACTTAACGATACTATTAAACGTACTCCTTATGCCAAATTTGAAGCAACTCAGGGCAAAACTCTGGCTTTTGAAGCCAAAAAAGGCAAATCGGACGAAAGATATATATGGGAGCTATATCAAAATCCGATTTGAACCAAATTTGACACGCTTAACGATACCATTACACGTACTCCTTGTGCAAAATTTGAAGCAAATCAGTACAAAACTCTGGTTTTTTTGCCCATATAAGTTCACATCGGACGAAAGATATATATGGGAGCTATATTAAAATCTGAACCGATTTCAACCAAATTTGGCACGCTTAACGATACCGTTAAACGTACACCTTGTGCAAAATTTGAAGCAAATCAGGGCAAACCTCTGGCTTTTGAGGCCATATTAGTCGAAATCAGTCGAAAAATATATATGGGACCTATATCTAAATCTGAACCGATTTGGCTGATATTCGGCATATCTCACGAAAGTACCAAAATATTTGGCTGCCCGAAATTTTGATAAAATACGTTGATAAATACGTCAATTATGGCCAGATCGGTGATAAATATATATGGCAGCTATATCTAAATCTGAACCGATTTTTTCAAAATCAATAGCGATTGCCAATGTAAAACTATGTGCCAAATTTGAGGACGATCGGACTTAAACTGCGAGCTGTACTTTGCACACAAAATTACATATACAGACAGACGGACGGACGGACAGACAGACAGACAGACAGACGGACGGACAGACAGACAGACGGACATCGCTAAATCGACTCAGAATTTAATTCTAAGACGATCGGTATACTAAACGATGTGTCTCAGACTTTTCCTACTTGGCGTTACATACAAATGCACAAACTTATTATACCCTGTACCACAGTAGTGCACCCAGAGAAGGAATATGATCACCTCAAACATGTTTTAAGAGCAAAATGTTATTTTTGGGTGGTGACCATGTAACATGGTTTTCCAAAAAACATGCAAATACATCAGTAGGGTAACGCCAATTAACCCATGGGAAACCCATAGACTAACCATCTAGAAGTATCTCAAAGAATATACGACCGTAAGCTTCACTTGGCACAATCAAAAAAATCCATTACATAGTATTCTATTTTATTTTGTTTTTTGAGAAAATCTCGTCGTAAAAATTATAACAAATATATTGAAATTCTGGTGGATTTGATGACACATACAGCCTTACACCTTTCACTAACCTTAAAAATTTCAATTTTTCTTTTTTGCAGTTGTAGAAAAATAGTAATTTTGGGTGCTTATCCCAATTAATTAAGACGCTACATGAGTTTATTGTGAGAATTTTTTTGTATAATTGGCAAATATATATAAAATGATATAAAATAATATCAGCTATAGTGTTTGTATTAATATTACTTTACTAGAGGCGTACAATAGGAAAATTGTCTCAAAATTTTGTTTTGTTAGTTGATTGGTTAAGAAGTTTACAAAAATGCATTTTAGTGTCAACTAAAAGGGAAAATATTTATAATGTATATAGATTGAAGGTTAGGTTAGGTGGCAGCCCGATGTATCAGGCTCACTTAGACTATTCAGTCCATTGTGATACCACATTGGTGAACTTCTCTCTTATCACTGAAAGCTGCCCGATGCCATGTTAAGCTCAATGAAAAGGGACCTCCTTTTTATAGCCGAGTCCGAACGGCGTTCCACATTGCAGTGAAACCACTTAGAGAAGCTTTGAAACCCTCAGAAATGTCACCAGCATTACTGAGGTGGGATAATCCACCGCTGAAAAACTTTTTGGTGTTCGGTCGAAGCAGGAATCGAACCCACAACCTTGTGTATGCAAGGTGGGCATGCTAACCATTGCACCACGGTGGCTCCGTTGTGCAGCATTTACTTTAATAAAACATCGAGAAATGAATGGAAACTACGTGCGGAATTAGAATATGGTGTCGTATTCAAATGTCTGCTGCCGTGGACATCGGTAGTCAAGGGGTTAAATAAGGCTAACGAAGCTAAATTTAAAATTTCCATATCAACATCAGATTCTGGATCTGTAAGAACCATTTTTGTTTGATTCCTAGAGAAATAAATTTGCAACAAAATCTGGTAAAATAACACCTTCAGATAATTCTACTTTTGACTTCTGCATATTTTTCCACCCAATATTCGAATGATACAGGAAATTGTACTTCCAATTTCAGGCAATTTCAACGCTAGTTATTCCTACTGTGACCTCAAAACCACGCATAAGTAGATCACTGTAAATGAAGGCCATATCAAAATAGGGTTGCTATCATTTCTATTCATATTATTGTTTATAAGCAAACGAAAGCATTTTGATCTTTAAATGTGAATAAATCTTTTAGTTTCGCGTATCATTGCTCGTTACCGTGATACTGACTGTTTTTCAAAGCGTCCAAAAAGTGGACGAAAAAACACCAGTAACAACATCAGAAATGATTCGGAAAGGGAAACAGATTTGATCGAAGTCCTCGGCGCAGTGGTAATAATCTTGCTAACGTACCGAAAATATCACTAGAACGGATGAAACACAAAATGAGTTTGGACTAAAGCTAAAGGCTCATCATCATCATCATTTTGCCATCATACATCGTCATTGCTAAAAAATCCATAACTTTCATTTAAAAGACTTAATAAGCAAACACTCAAAAAAGCAAAATATTCCATACCTCAATTTTCCGTTGTTTGATACCTGCTGAAAAAATGCAACAGCACGCGACGCGACCAACTCTACAAGTGATGTTCCTGAAAGTTCAAGAGCTCACCAATGCACCAAAGCAAAAGTTAGCATGGAAAAACCCAAATAGTTCAAGAGTTTGTGAAAAAAAAACAAAATTATCGGGTTTAATTGCCAAAGAGGTTAACTGAAAATTTACACCTTCGATTTGCCACCAGAACTCAAGCGCAGCCGTTGGGTCAAAATAAATACCGAATATTAACACAAAATTGTCCTAAACATTCCGGCTGCAGACCCTGGCACTCTGCACGCGTCAAAAAAGAATGGCTTAAAAATTAGGTTCCTTGCTTCATTTCTACCGGACACCATGACCATTAAAATCTCTGGAACTCAATCCGTTGTAATTTTGCGTTTGGGGCATTTTGGAGAGTAAGATTATTTCTAAAAAATTCCAAAGTGTCAATCATCTCAAGACGGCGCTTCGCCGGGAATGAGCAAAGATATCGCAGAGCCACTTTTCAAGGTGGACACCCACGGTCACCTAGATTTTGTCCACATTTGGGATGTATCCACTTATGAGAGGTTAGATTTTATGTGTTAATATAGAAAACGTCTCACGACAATTGACTACTTTTGAGAGGTGCCAAAGTGTCAATCATTTCAAGACGGCGCTTCGCCGGTAATGAGCGAAGATACCGCAGAGCAGCTTTTGTGCGGCATGCGAAACCTCTCCAAGGTGGACACCCACGGTCACCTAGATTTTGTCCAGATTTTAGGTGTTACTATAGCAAACGTCTCACGACAATTGACTACTTTTGAGAGGTGTCCGATTTTCAGAGTGTCCATGTTTGAGAGGTTTCACTGTATACAATTTTATATTATTTCTGATATCCTTTGCTTTTGAAGAATAAAATTAAATAGATTTTTTCATTGAATCGGTTAAGAGTTTTTGATTTTGGAAAATTTACTCAAAAAGGATGCACAAGTCGCCACTCTATTGGCGAGATTTAGCTAATATTCTGCTAAATAAAAAAAACTTGTAAAAATTCCTCATATTTGCTTATACCGACGACATCTAACAACCTTACAAAAACTGTGCCATATCGGTCCATATATATAGACCCCATGTAAACCGGCTCCTCCGACCGACCCTTATGTAAGGCGAAGCCTCTTGTCCATATCAGTCCATTTTTATATATTGACCGCATAGAGACCGACTTGCAAGCTTAAACTTTTGAAGCCTCTTGAAAGAACAAAATCCATCAAATTCGGTTGAAATTTGGCCTTCTAATTACAATACGAAAATTAGATTTTCGGACGCTCTCGCAGGAGTAAAGTTCATTCTAGCCGGTTGAAATTTGACACGTGATGTTAATATATGCCCTCTAACAACAAATTGGTCAATATCGGTCCATAATTATATATAGCCTTCATAAAAACCGACCCCTCTAAGATTTGGCTTCTAAAGCCTCTTGGAAGAACAAAATTCAAATGATCCTGTTGAAATGTGGTACGTGCTGTTAGTATATGCCCACTAACAACCTTGCAAACATTGGTTCATATCGGTGCATATTTGATCTAGGCGCGATATAAAGCGACCCCCCAAGCTTTGACTTCTGAAGCCCCTTGAGGGAGCAAATTTCATCCGATTCGTTTGAAATTTGGCCTTCTAATTATCATGCGAAAATTGGTTCGTATCGGTTCATTGTTTTTTTTTTTTTTTTTTTTGTAGGCTCCTCTTATAAACCGATCAAAATCTAATGCTCCCAACAAATTTGGAAGACATTTACACAATGCCCTGTAGCATACGACCGACTTTAGATTTGACAAGATTTTTTGGCTGATGTAAAAGTTTAAAATAGAATGCGTTGTTAATTTTTATACCCTCCACCATAGGATGGGGGGTATATTAACTTTGTCATTCCGTTTGTAACACATCCAAATATTGATCTAAGACCCCATAAAGTATATATATATATTCTGGATCGTGGTGAAATTCTGAGTCGATCTGAGCATGTCCGTCCGTCCGTCTGTTGAAATCACGCTAACTTCCGAACGAAACAAACTATCGACTTGAAACTTGGCACAAGTAGTTGTTATTGATGTAGGTCGGATGGTATTGCAAACGGGCCATATCGGTCGACTTTTACGTATAGCCCCCATATAAACGGACCCCCAAATTTGGCTTGCGGGGACACTAAGAGAAGCAAATTTCATCCAATCCGGCTAAAATTTGGTACATGGTCTCAAACAACCATGCAAAAATTGGTCGATAGCCCACATATAAACGGGCCCCCAAATTTGGCTTGCGATTGCTCTAAGAGAAGCAAATTTCATCCGATCCGGCTGAAATTTGGTACATGGTGTCAGTATATGGTCTCTAACAACCACGCAAAAATTGGTCCATATCGGTCCATAATTATATATAGCCCCCATATAAACCGATCCCCCGATTTGGTTTGCGGACCCTCTAAGAGAAGCAAGTTTCATCCGATCCGGCTGAAATTTGGTACATGGTGTTGGTATATGTTCTCTAATGACCATGCAAAAATTGGTCGAATCGGTCCATAATTATATATAGCCCCAATATAAACCGATCCCCAGATTTGACCTCCGGAGCCTCTTAAGGGAGCAAAAGTCATCCGATCCGATTGAAATTTGGTACGTGGTGTTAGTATATTGTCTCTAACAATCATGCCAAAATTGGTCCATATCGGTCTCCGGAGCCTCTTGAAGGAGCAAAATTCATCCGATCCGGTTGAAATTTGTAACGTGGTATTAGTATAAGGCCGCTAATAACCATGCCAAAATTGGTTCATATCGGTCTATAGTTATATATAGCCGATCCCTAATCACACAAAAATTGGTCCATACCGGTTCATAATAATGGTTGCCACTCGAGCCAAAAATAATCTACCAAAGTTTTATTTTTATAGAAAACATTGTCAAAATGTTATTTCTATAGAAAATTTTATCAAAATTTTATTTCTATAGAAAATTTTGTCACAATTTTATTTCTCTAGAAAATTTTGTTAAAATTATATTTCTATAGAAAATTTTGTCAAAATTTTATTTTTATAGAAAATTTGTCGAAATTTTATTTCTATAGAAAATTTTGTCAAAATTTTATTTGTATAGAAAATTTTGTCAAAATTTTATTTGTATAGAAATGTTTGTCAAAATTTTATTTCTATAGAAAATTTTTTCCAAATTTTACTTCTATAGAAAATGTTGTCAAAATTTTATTTCTATAGAAAATTTTGTCAAAATTTTATTTCTATAGAAAATTTTGTCAAAATTTTATTTCTATAGAAAATTTTGTCAATTTTTTTTTCTATTGAAAATTTTGTCAAAATTTTATTTCTATTGAAAATTTTGTCAAAAGTTTATTTCTATAAAAAGTTTAAACTTAATTATACACGTATTTAATCGGCCTTTTTTAGTTTAATATATACCACGTATGGACTATGTGGTATATATTACGGTGTTAGGAAGTTTTAAGATACCTTGCCATCGTTACCGCCAGTGTTACCGCAACCCAAGTAATTCGATTGTGGATGACAGTCTTCAGTAGAAGTTTCTACGCAATCCATGGTGGAAGGTACATAAGCTTCGGCCTGGCTGAACTTAGGGCCATATATACTTGTTCATATATTGCCCTAGAACCCTAGGCTTAGGCTATTTTTAATTTGTTCAAATGCCCAAAATTTAAGCCATTTCAAATAAAGTTTTTCGTTGAGAGCGATCCCAGGAAATTCGAAAAAATAATCCCACTTTCCCTAGAATGGAAAATATTTGCAAGAAAGAAAACTCTATATGTCATACACAATGTCATCAATCAAACCAAATTGTTGGAAACTTTACATATTTCCTGCTTGCTGTTCACCCCATCCATTAGTGGCATCAAGGGTTGCTCAAACTTTAAAGTGATTCGCGAATTTAATATTTTAGAGGGGGAGCAGAAAAAATATAAACCCCATTAACAATTCTTTGTGCTCTGTGTATCCCCTCCTTTTGACAATGTTTGGTGTCAGTGTAGGTATGCATGCCTGCATATTACACAGTTGGTTGGTTATTTGTTGGGATCTTAGGAAAATCTGATTTTGACATGATTTCCAAAATATACATTTCTGGGCTTTCCACTGTCGTCGATGTAAAAAAACAACCAACTTTATCCCTGGTGGTTAAGTAAATTGCAAATTTATGAAGCAACAGCCAATGGATGACAGAAGAACAATGGCAGCAGTGTAATGGAAGCCATGGTAACATCATGGTAATCGGTTTCCTAATTTATTGTGGGGATTGTTTTGGAAGAGGGTTTCTCTGCCATAGTCTACATGCCATAAGGCAAAGAAACAATCGAGAAAAAACCTAAATGGTTTTGTAATGATGTGTCAGTTGTCACAATAAGAAGATGCTTACCTTGGAGTGATGATGGCTGATGTCTGATGGTGCTCAAGAGTTCATTGAGCTTTCAAATGAAATTAATGAAGAGTTCGCGATAAAAACTGAAAAACAAAATCTCATTGTGGAAAATATGAGAATTTAAAAGAACTATAAAGTATTTGAAGGTTAAAAACTGTTGAAATAAACGAAGGTGGTTAGATAAGTTCTTAGCTTTAAAACCTTTTTTGTTAGCAAAATTGCAGTTTATTTTATATAATCCAAAGTCGAAATCATAGATTGTCATCACTTTACCGGCAATGTTTGTCAAATTTATTTGGGCAAAGTCCTATAGACTGCAAAATGATTGGATGGACGCACGTTTCGGAATTACCACATGTGGTAATTCCAAAACGTGTCACATGTGGTAATTCCGAAACGTGCGTCCATCCAACCATCTTGCAGTCTATAGGGCTTTGCCCAACTAAATTTGCAAACATTATTTTCCTCTGTTGGTTAAGCTACTCTTGTAGTTTAGTCAACACAATGGTTTTAAAGCTGAGATCAGCCGGCTATCATGCAAATCCTTTTTTCGGAAGGTTCAAGTGTGGTTCATTGTTCGGTTTAATGAACTGCCTGAATTTATTCTGATAATTGGTTGATAGTTTTGCTGCAAGTAGAGGATGCTGATGAGGAATGTGGTAATTCCGAAACGTGCGTCCATTCAACCATCCTGCAGTCTATAGGACTTTTCCCAAATAAGTTTGACAAACATTCTTTTCCTCTGTTGGTTAAGCTACACTTGTAGTTTAGTCAATGCATGGTTTTAAGCTGAAATCAAAAAACAACAACAAGAATTTGTTTCTATAGAAAATTTAGTCTAAATTTTATTTCTATAGAAAATTTTATGAAGAATTTATTTCTATAGAAAATGATGTACAAATTTTATTTCTATAGAAAATGTTGTCAACATTTTATTTCTCTTGAAAATGTTGTCAAAATTTTATTCTATAGAAAATGTCAACATTTTCTATTTTATTTCTACAGAAGATTTGGTCAGAATTTTATTTCTGTAGAAAATTTGTCAACATTTTATTTCTATTCAAAATTTTGTCAAAATTTTATTTCTCTTGAAAATTTTGTCAAAATTTTATTTCTATAGAAAATGTTGTCAAAATTTTATTTCTATTTTATTTCTACAGAAAATTTAGTCATAATTTTATTTCTGTAGAAAATTTGTTAAAATTTTATTTCTTTAGATAACTTTGTAAAAATTTTATTTCTATAGAAATTTTTTTCAGAATTTTATTCCTATAGAAAATTTTGTGAAAATTTTATTTCTATTCAAAATATTGTCAAAATTTTATTTCTATAGAAAATTTTGTCAAAATTTTATTTCTATTCAAAATGTTGTCAAAATTTTATTTCTCTTGAAAATTTTGTCAAAATTTTATTTCTCTTGAAAATTTGATCAAAATTTTATTTCTTTACATAACTTGGTTAACATTTTATTTCTATAGAAAGTTTTATGAAGAATTTATTTCTATAGACAATTTGGTCAAAATTTTATTTCTATAGAAAATTTTATTTTATTTTAATTAATTTTATTATTTTTTATTTTATTTCTGTAGAAAATTTTGTCAACATTTTATTTCTATAGAAAATCTGCTCAAAATTTTATTTCTATAGAAAATTTTGTCAGAATTTTATTTCTGTAGAAAATTTTGTCAACATTTTATTTCTATAGAAAATCTGCTCCAAATTTTATTTCTATAGAAAATTTCATCAGAGTTTTATTTCTGTAGAAACATTTTTTTCAGAATTTTATTTCTGTAGAAAACATTGTCAACATTTTATTTCTATAGAAAAACTGCTCAAAAGTTTACTTCTATAGAAAATTTCATCAGAGTTTTATTTCTGTAGAAACATTTTTTTTCAGAATTTTCATGCTGTAGAAAATTTTGTCAAAATTTTATTTCTATACAAAATTTTGTCCACATTGTGTTTCTATAAAAAATGTTTGTCAAAATTGTATTTCTATATATGAAGTAAATAGTAAAAAAATCTACCATTTTTGTAGAATTCTACCAACTGTGGCAACCGTGTTCTGGGTCCCTAATGGGTCCTCGACCACCTTGGGGGTATGACATTTTGTTTTAATTTCCAAATTTTAAAAGACCATTTTTTATTTTACAAACTTCTCCAGAAAGCCTCATATGTCCACTAACTAATTTTAAAAGGTTTCAATATTCTGCCAGTAAACGCTAGAAATATTAAAATTACATAAAACAAGTAAGTAAGTCTAAAGTCGGGCGGGGCCGACTATATTATACCCTGCACCACTTTGTAGATCTAAATTTTCGATACCATATCACATCCGTCAAATGTGTTGGGGGCTATATACAAAGGTTTGTCCCAAATACATACAATTAAATATCACTCGATTTGGACAGAATTTGATAGACTTCTACAAAATCTATAGACTCAAAATTTAAGATGGCTAATGCACTAGGGTGGAACACAATTTGAGTAAAAAAAAATATGGGAAACATTTAAATCTGAAGCAATTTTAAGGAAACTTCGCAAAAGTTTATTTATGATTTATCGCTCGATATATATGTATTAGAAGTTTAGGAAAATTAGAGTCATTTTTACAACTTTTAGACTAAGCAGTGGCGATTTTACAAGGAAAATGTTGGTCGAAATCAGAAAAACATATATATGGGAGCTAAATCTAAATCTGAACCGATGTCAACCAAATTTGGCACGCACAGCTACAATGCTAATTCTACTCCCTGTGCAAAATTTCAACTAAATCGGAGTTAAAAATTGGCCTCTGTGGTCATATGAGTGTAAATCGGGCAAAAGCTATATATGAGAGCTATATCTAAATCTGAACCGATTTCCACCAAATTTGACACGCATAGCTATAATGCTAATTCTACTCCCTGTGCAAAATTTCAACTAAATCGGAGAAAAAAATTGGCCTCTGTGGACAAAGGAGTGTAAATCGGGCGAAAGCTATATATGGGAGCTATATCTAAATCTGAACCGATTTGGATGATATTTTGCAAGTTTTTGGAGACTTATAAAATATTGGGATGTACGGAATTTGAGGAAGATCGGTTGATATACACGCCAATTATGACCAGATCGGTGAAAAATATATATGGCAGCTATATCTAAATCCGAACCGATTTTTTCCAAAATCAATAGGGATCGTCTTTGAGCCGAAACAGGACCCCATACCAAATTTTAGGACAATCGGACTAAAACTGCGAGCTGTACTTTGCACACAAAAATACATCAACAGACAGAAAGACAGACAGACGGACAGACAGACGGACATCGCTAAATCGACTCAGAATTTAATTCTAAGGCGATCGGTATACTAAACGATGGGTCTCAGACTTTTCCTTCTTGGCGTTACATACAAATGCACAAACTTATTATACCCTGTACCACAGTAGTGGTGAAGGGTATAAAAATATTGTTCCTTGTCCCAAAATTTACCAATTATAGTATTTTTTTATACCCACCACCATAGAATGGTGACGGGAGTATAATAAGTTTGTCATTCCGTTTGTAACACATCGAAATATCGATTTCCAACTATATAAAGTATATATATTCTTGATCAGGGAGAAATTCTAAGACGATATAACGATGTCCGTCTGTCCGTCTGTCTGTCTGTTGTACTCACGCTACAGTCTTCAATAATGAAGCAATCGTGCTGAAATTTTGCACAAACTCGTCTTTTGTCTGCAGGCAGGTCAAGTTCGAAGATGGGCTATATCGGTCCAGGTTTTGATATAGTCCCCATATAAACCGACCTCCCGATTTGGGGTCTGGGGCTTATAGAAATCGTAGTTTTTATCCAATTTGCCTGAAATTTGAAATCTAGAGGTATTTTATGACCATAAAGAGGTGTGGCAAAAATGGTGAGTATCGGTCCATGTTTTGGTATAGCTTCCATATAGACCGATCTCCCGATTTTACTTCTTGGGCTTATAGAAACCGCAGTTTTTATTCAATTTACCTGAAATTGGAAATCTAGAGGTATTGTAGGACCACAAATACGTGTGCCAAAAATTGTGAGTATCGGTCCATATTTTGGTATAGCCCCATATACACCGATCTCCCGATTTTAATTCTTGGGCTTATAGGAACCGCAGTTTTTATTCTATTTACCTGAAATTGGAAATCTAAAGGTATTGTAGAACCACAAATACGTGTACCAAAAATTGTGAGTATATAAAACGACCTCCCGATTTGGGGTCTTGGGCTTATGGAAATCGTAGTTTTTATCCAATTTGTCTGAAATTGGAAATGTAGAGATATTTTCGGTGTGCCGAAAACGGTGAGTATAGGTCCGTATTTTAGTATAGCCCCCATAAGAACGATCTCCCGATTTAACTCCTTGGGTTTCTAGAAATCGTAGTTTTTATCTGATTTGCCTGAAATTGTAAATATTCTGGTATTTTAGTCTCACAAAAACGTGTATCGGATTAAGTTTTTATCGGTCCATTTGGTAATGCCTCCATATAGACCGACTTCACTTCTTGAGGGTGTAGAAGGAGCACTGATCATGAAAATTGCTTGAAACTAAATGTAAAATTTCCAAACTTTACTTCTACAGATTTAAGATTTCAAATCAAGACGTTATTTTATAATTTTCTTGCACACTTACAAGAGATGTTAATGATTCCTCTAAAACTCAAACAAAAATGGTTCTTATAAATCCAGAATCTGATATAGTCCTCATAGGTGAAATCTTTAAATTTATCTTCGGGAAGTGTCTTCAAGTCCTCAAGCCCTCCTGAAATTTCAAAGGAAACCCTAATATTTGGTTCATGGCGGTGGGTATTTAAGATTCGGCCCGGCCGAACTTAGTGCTGTATATACTTGTTATACCCACCACCATAGAATGGTGACGGGGGTATAATAAGTTTGTCATTCCGTTTGTAACACATCGAAATATCGATTTCCGACTATATAAAGTATATATATATTCTTGATCAGGGAGAAATTCTAAGACGATATAACGATGTCCGTCTGTCCGTCTGTCTGTCTGTCTGTCTGTTGTAATCACGCTACAGTCTTCAATAATGAAGCAATCGTGCTGAAATTTTGCACAAACTCGTCTTTTGTCTGCAGGCAGGTCAAGTTCGAAGATGGGTTATATCGGTCCAGGTTTTGATATTGTCCCCATATAAACCAACCTCCCGATTTGGGGTCTTGGGCTTATAGAAATCGTAGTTTTCATCCAATTTGCCTGAAATTTGTAATCTAGAGGTATTTTATAACCATAAAGAGGTGTGCCAAAAATGGTGAGTATAGGTCCATGTTTTGGTATAGCCCCTATATAGACCGATCTCCCGATTTTACTTCTTGGGCTTATAGAATCCGAAGTTTTTATCCTATTTGCCTGAAATTTGAAATCTAGTAGTATTTTCGAGTCATAAAGGGGTGTGCCGAAAACGGTGAGTATCGGTCCATGTTTTGGTATAGCCCCCATATAGACCGATCTCCCGATTTGGGGTCTTGGGCTTATAGAAATCGTAGTTTTTATCCAATTTGTCTGAAATTGGAAATCTAGTGGTATATTAGGACCATAAAGAGGTGTGCCAAAAATGGTGAGTATAGGTCGATGTTTTGGTATAGCCCCCATATAGACCGATCTCCCGATTTTACTTCTTGGGCTTATAGAAACCGCAGTTTTTATTCAATTTACCTGAAATTGGAAATCTAGAGGTATTGTAGGACCACAAATACGTGTGACAAAAATTGTGGGTATCGGTGCATGTTTTGGTATGGTCCCCATATAAAACGACCTCCCGATTTGGGGTCTTGGGCTTATAGAGTCTTCAATAATGAAGCAATCGATAATGCCTCCATATAGACCGACTTCACTTCTTAATGGTGTGGAAGGCGCTCTGATCATGAAAATTGCTTGAAACTCAATGTAAAATTTCCAGATTTTACTTCTACAGATTTATGATTTCAAATCAAGACGTTATTTTATAATTTTCTTGCACACTTACAAGAGATGTTAATGATTCCTCTAAAACACAAACAAAAATGGTTCTTATAAATCCAGAATCTGATATAGTCCTCATAGGTGAAATCTTTAAATTTGTCTTCGGGAAGTGTCCTCAAGTCCTCAAGGCCTCCTGAAATTTCAAGGATACCCTAATATTTGGTTCATGGCGGTGGGTATTTAAGATTCGGCCCGGCCGAACTTACTGCTGTATATACTTGTTTATTTTTTAGTTTATCTATTAAATACCTTTCCAATGGTAAAACCTCTCAAACTCGAACACTCTGAAAACCAGACACCTCCCAAAAGTGTGCAGTTGTCTGGGGACGTTTGCTATATGAACGCATTAAAATAAATGTCTCACAACTGAACACCTATCATCTGCGTCCACCTTTCAGAGGTTTCACTGTATTATATTTAGTAAAATATGTCAAATATTTACACTAAACCTCACTAACTCTGGTGAAATAATACATTTGTGTAAACGTACTCTTATATGGGCGATATAGCAAAATCTGAACCGATCTCAATCAAACCTGGCCCACTTGACGATATTATCAAATGTACTCTTGGTGCGAATCAAAGTCGGATATGGAAATCGGTTCATAATTGAGAATATGGCAGATAATATAGCTCATATATATATATATATATATATATATATATATATATATATATATATATATATATATATATATATATATATATATATATATATATATATATATATATATATATATATATATATATATATATATATATATATATATATATATATATATATATATATATATATATATATATATATATATATATATATATATATGTATATATATAAATATATATCTTTCGACCGATTTAGAATTATCATCAAATAGAATTATCATTCTAGCTAAGCATGCCAAATTGGAACTATAAAATTTTGCAGGTAGTCAGTCCAGCCCGATTTTAGCCTTTCTTTACATGTTTATGCAGAAAATTCATCAAAATTTTGAATGACGAGACATGACAAGTCGACATTTCAATAATTGTAAAGGTCGGTAGTTGACCTTTTCAAATTCTTAAAAAGTCGACACATTTCAAATTTGGGAAATGTCGACAAATCGACTTTTTTCAATCTCATTACAATCGCTAGTCGTCTTTGTGAGTGAATTAACTAACTCACATATAAAAGTCATTGGTATTTAAATTCTACTTTCTAACATCAAGGACATGTCAAATCAGCATTTTAAATATTCTTCTTGTCATAACACTTATCGATTGCCACCATTTAGTAATTCCCCAACCATATCATGCTATTTGCCTTCTTGACATTATATTAGGTAGCAAACAAAAAAAAAAGAATTTCACGAATTTCATGAAATTCATATTTGACAAGAACCTTTAGTGCTAATGACACATGACAAGGGACGCTTGAATAGCATTCAACAAAAGTTTAGGAATTAAATTCACCAGACAACACACGCACACTCAAAAGAAAAAAAAAACGAAATTTCATATTTAATTAAATTAACTCGAGCACATATTAACACCAACAAAAATAGAAACGAGTCAAAACTTTTCCAAAAAAAAAAAAAAAAACAAAGGACCTAAAGTCATCCATGAAAATCGTTAAAAAGAAGAACAAAAAGCCTGCCAAGTTTGAGAAATTTTTATTTCTTGTTTTTTTTTTCTTTTCGTCTTTACATAAAAGAGGATTATATGGAGCGTAGCTACAATTCCACTTTTCTTTTTTGTAGCATAAATAAAATTAATTTATGACCATACCTAGTGGCATAGCTAAAAAATAAAACTTACCAAGTTTCTGCGATGATTAATAACAAAATTGCGATGTCAGTGGGGAAACAGTTCCTGAAAATAGAAAACGAGCGAATTAAAAAAAATAAATAAACAAATGGCTGAAATTATTTATGATGGCCAAAGTAAGAGAGATCGCTTAATAAAGTTTATATTAAATGCCTTTCAAAAATAAGTAACAATGTTGCCTGGCTGACACACTGAGAAAAATTATTGTCCGATTTTGTCTTTACCCTAAGGATTTTGGTGTTGATTCCGAGCCAAAGAAGCGGAATACGAAATATATATGACAGTAAGCTTTTAAATATCCACAACTATTGATCAGAAATATTAGAGTTTCATTTGATACATTTGGCGTGCAGCATCAATGGTTTCCGGAATTTTGGACAACCTTCATGAAATTCGTATTGAAGTGAAGTAAGACCTCGGTTGAATTCACCATAACCTCGAAAAACACTGCACGTGTATTTGGAAGAAAAGTATATACTTTTTGTGATAAACGTTTATTCTTTTCCAGGATGTAAAAACAATTTCATAAAGACTAACTAAAAAAAATTCATGCTAATTGCATTTTCCCTCAAATCTTTCTCACATCCACGAGGTTTTTTAGTTCTTAACACCTTTTCCTTTAATACTAACAATGTAGAAGAAATTGTACGATTTTATAAATTTTTTTACCTTTCGCCTGGACGGAGAATCGAACCGCGGAGCATGCACTTTGTAAGCCAACACACTAACCACTGAGCTATGTACCTGTTATGGTCATCAATAGATAATTGTCCATATAAGTAATATTTATATAAAGGGTGATACGGTCAAAATTTGGTCAAGGGAAAACGCGTGTAAATCGGTGAAATCGTTTATTTAAAAAATTAAATTAAATTTCTTTTTCAAGTTCAATTAGTATAAAATTCAGGAAAAATATTCAGTTAGGCTTTCGCTTTTCCAAATCCGAATTGCCGGGCCTCACGCTTGACACCTGCCATCAGATTTTGTACAGCCAACTTGTCCACCTTCTTCGCCGCAGAAAGCCAGTTTGCCTTGAACTGCTGCTCGTCCTTAGCAGTTTTTTTGGTCTTCTTTAGGTTCCGCTTGACAATAGCCCAGTATTTCTCAATTGGGCGGAGCTCTGGCGTGTTGGGAGGGTTCTTGTCCTTGGGAACCACCTGCACGTTGTTGGCGGCGTACCACTCCATGGCCTTTTGACCGTAATGGCAAGATGCCAAATCCGGATGCCAAAACAGTACGGAACAACCGTGTTTCTTCAGGAAAGGCAGCAGACGTTTATTCAAACACTCTTTCACGTAAATTTCTTCGTTGACAGTCCCGGAAGCTATGAAAATGCTGCTTTTCAAGCCACAGGTACAGATGGCTTGCCAAACCAGATATTTCTTTGCGAACTTTCACAGTTTTATTTGCTTGAAAATATCTGCTACCTTTCCCCTTCCTTTTGCCGTATAGAACTCCTGTCCCGGAAGCTGCTTGTAGTCGGCTTTGACGTAGGTTTCGTCGTCCATTACCATGCAGTCAAACTTCGTCAGCATCGTTGTGTACAGCCTCCGGGATCGCGCTTTGGCCGTCGTATTTTGTTTATCATCGCGATTTGGAGTCACTACCTTCTTGTAAGTCGATAGTCCGGTTCGTTTTTTGGCTCGATGCACGGTTGTAGACGACACACCCAGCTTATTTGCGGCATCTCGGAGAGAGAGGTTAGGGTTTCGCTTGAAACTACCGGCAACTCTCTTTGTCGTCTCAGCGGCTTCCGGTTTTCGATTTCCCCCCGATCCAGACTTCCTGGCTGTCGACAAACGTTCCCCAAACACTTTAATTACATTTGTAACGGTACATTTGGCAACTTTTAGCGATTTTGCCAGCTTTGCGTGCGAGTAGCTCGGATTTTCGCGATGTGCGAGCAAAATTTTGATACGCTGCTCTTCTTGCTTGGACGGCATTTTGACAACTGAAGATTCTATACACACACACGCCTTCAAAATGAGGGGTGTTCAGGTTTTTTAAATGCAAAATTGAAAGGAATACGTCAAGTTCATATAGACCAAATTTTGACCGTATCACCCTTTAGCATAGCTTGCGGCGCCCACGAACCGAATAAACAAAGTTTATTTAACAGAAACAAACATTTAGTTTGGCACCGTGGAGCAGTGGTTGCTACGTCCGACTTGCATGCCAAGGGTCGTGGGTTCGATCCCTGCTTCGACCAAAGTTTTTTTTTTAACATATATTCCAGATATGTTCGGAAGATTCCGAAAAAATGTTAAACATTACATTGTACTATATTAAATTTTGAACTGTAAAATGTGTCTTATTAAAGACCTAAAGTCGGAAAAGAACAGTGTTTGATATAAACGAAATGGACTGTGCTGTTGTTTAAAAAATAACTTTTTTTATTGAAAAAATAAAAATTTTGTAGCAAACGAATTTTTTTGGTGATAAAAGTTTAAAATTTTCGAAGCAATTCAAAAAAACTCTAACAAAAGAAAAACGTTTTCGGTACACGTTTTCCAAACGTTTTGTTCTTTGGGTGTGGTCATTGGCGGAGCTTCATCGCCAAAATTGAATAAAGTTCTTCGGAAATCGCACGATTTAATTCCATTTTAAGCGGCGAGATGAATCTATCTGAATACTCAACAAGTATATACAGCCGGGCCGAATCTTAAATACCCACCACCATGAATCACCCATAATAGTTTCCAGAACAGACTGAATAAAAACAAAACAAAAACAATGGAAGAAGGTAGCATAGGGCCGTTGAATGTCATTACATGGCATTCATACTCTAGTAAATCAATTGCCGACGGCAATATACTAGAGTGGTGTTAATTGGAAGGCAAAAATGCTTCTACTATTTTTCTTTTTTTTTGACATTTTGGATTGTTTGAAGCTCATTCTTTGCAATATAAGAAAGCTTTACCAATATTGTCTAATAATTGAAATTAGTAGATCGTCCAATAAGGGGAACTGATGAGGATGTGGAAATCCGAAACAGCTGTCTTCCCAACCATTTTGGACAACATTTTTGCTCTTCCATAACATCATAAAAAAATGAGTAATGATAGGCTCATATATATGAGCCATAATATCATTACATGTACTAGAGTACAATAATGTACTTCGTACAAAAACAGTCTCGAATGCGCGCATCATAGCTGATCAATGCATTTTGAAACAAACAGACTGAATAAAAACAAAACAAAAATAATAGTTTCCTTTGAAAACTCTTCGTCGTAGCGGGGTACTTGATAATATATAGAATTTCAGGGGGTTTGATGAAATATATTCTCCCAAGCAAATCTGTTCATTCAGTATGCTTCCCGATGATAAATTAAAAGATACTACCTATGAAGACTAGATCAGATTCTGGATTTATAAGAACCAATTTTGTTTGAGTTTTAGAAAAATCATGAACATATCGTGTAACGAAGGAACGAAATTTTAGATAAGCAAAGTTTTCTTTTGACTCAATTTTAGAGACAATCGTTGAATCGCCTATAAAAAATTCGGATTCGTTTGCTCTAAACGAAAATGCTTTATACGAAAGGGGAATTTCGTTTATATAAAATTTCATTTTTAGGGTGTACCCTTTAGAAGTTAAATCGGTCTTTATCGATGCCTTCCCAAATGGACCGGTAAAACTAAATGCGATACAGATTTTTGAGGGTCTAAAATACCAGAATATTTAAATTTTTGGACAAATCGGATAAAAACTACGGTTTCTGGAAGCCCAAGTAGTTAAATTGGGAGATCGGTCTATGTGGACGCTATACATAGGTCGACACACACCATATAAAATTTCAGGCAAATCGGATAATAAATAGAGTTTTTAGAAGCCCAACAACTAAAATAGGGAAATCGCTCTATATGGGGGCTATACCAAAACATAGACCGATACGCACCATTTACGACACACCTTTTGATGGTCCTAAAATACCTCTAGATTTTCAATTTCAGGCAAAGCGGATAGAAAATATGGTTTCTAGAAGCCCAAGACCCTAAATCTGGGGGGTCGGCTTATATGGGGACTATATCAAAACTTGGACTGATATAGCCCATCTGCGAACTTGACTTGCCTGCAAACAAAAAACGAATTTCTTCCAAATTTCTGGACGATAGCGCCATTATTGAAGGCTGTACCGTGATTACAACAGACAGACGGGCATGCTTATATCGCCTTAGAATTTCTCCCTGATCAAGAATATATATACTTTATATAGTCGGAAATCGATATTTCGATGTGCTACAAACGGAATGACAAACTTATTATACCCCCATCACCATTCTATGGTGGCGGGTATAAAAAAGTTTACTTGGATCCAAAGATTTTAACTTTCGTTTAAGGATTTTGTTATTGATTCCGAGTTAAAGATGCGACTTCTTTAGAATTAAGGCATTTTTTAGCGACCAATTTGGTTTTAAATTTAGGATCAATAAAATTAAAATTAGGAACAGATCCAATTTATCAAATTTTCATTCTCTTTTCGTGGTATATTAATAAAGCTATGCATGTACAAACAAATGTCCAAATTATGACAGATACCTTAAAATAAAAAATGTTTTCTTAATTCCAAAAAAAACTTTAACCCAAAGATGCTAAATCCTCAGAATAAGTCTTTGCCTATATTTGAAGAGTTTTCATCATAAATCTAAAGATTCAAGATTTCAATTAACTTAAGGACGATTTCTTTAAAATCAATGTTTTTGCTTTAGTTCAAAGACATGCGATTTTAACGGAGGAACGCAAACTTCCAAAATGTGTGTCATAAATTTAAAAACAAACAAAAAATTGAAGCAAAGATTATTTTAATTAAAATGTCATTATTTTAAAGACATTTGTCGTTAACCTAACCTAACTTATATCCCTTTTTATACCCTCCACCATAAGGTGGGGGGTATGTTAGGTTAGGTTAGGCTCTCTTATCACTGAGTGCTGCCCGATTCTATGTTAAGCTCAATGACAAGGGACCTCCTTTTTATAGCCGCGTCCGAACGGGGTCGTGGTGAAATTCTGAGTCGATCTAAGCATGTCCGTCCGTCTGTTGAAATCACGCTAACTTCCGAACGAAACAAGCTATCGACTTGAAGCTTGGCACAAGTAGTTGTTATTGATGTACGTCGGACTGTATAGCAAATGGGCGATATCTCACCACTTTTACGTATAGCCCCCATATAAATCGACGCCAAGATTTGCGAAGCCTCTTAAAGAAGCAAACTTCATCCGATCCGGTTGAAATTTGGTACGTGGAGTTAGTATACACACAAAGAAAATTTCATTAAAAGTAAGCCAACGAAAATTTTTCATTGATACAACGAAACATTTTCAATAAGACAATGAAAATGTTCGTTAATAGTACGAAACGTTTCGTTGACTAACAGAAAATTCGTTATAATAACGAAAAATTTCGTTATATCAATGAATTTGTTTCATTGGCTCAATTTTAATGACACATTTCATTAATGTAACGAAACTTTTTCTACCAGTGTAATAACCAAGCAAAAATTGATCCATATCGGTTCATAATTATATAGAGCCCCCATATAAACCGATCCCCAGATTTGACCTTCGGCGCCTCTTGGAGGAGCAAAATTCATCCGATCCGGTTGAAGTTTGATAGGTGGTGTTAGTATATCGTCTTTAGCATCCATGCTAAAAGTTGGTCCATATCGGTCCATAATTATATATAGCTGAGTCGATCTAAGCATGTCCATCACGCTAACTTCCTAACGAAACAAGCTATCGACTTGAAACTTGGCACAAAGAGTTGTTATTGATATAGGTAGGATGGCATTACAAATGGCCCATATCGGTCCAATTTTACGTATAGCCCCCATATAAACGGACCCTCAGATTTGGCTTGCGGAGCCTCTAAGAGAAGCAAATTTTATCCGATCCGGCTGAAATTTGGTATATGATGTAAGTATGTGGTCTCTAACAACTACGCAAGAATTGGTCCACATGGGTCAATAATTATATATAGCCCCAATGTAAACCGATCCCCAGATTTGACCTCCGAAGTCCCTTGGAAGAGCAAAATCCACCCGATCCGGTTGAAATTTGGTACGTGGTGTTAGTATATGATCTCTAACAATCATGCAAAAATTGGTCCATACCGGTCGTAATTATATATAACCCCCATTTAAACCGATCCCCAGATTTGACCTCCGTAGCCCTTGGACGAGCAAAATTCATCCAATCCGGTTGAAATTTGGTACGTGGTGAAATTTGGTATATTGCGCTAGTATATGGCCGCTAACAACCGTGCCAAAATAGGTCCATATCGGTCTATAGTTATATACTATACAAAATTTTTCAAGATTTTATTGCTAAACAAATTTTTTTCAAGATTTTATTTCTATAGACAATTTTGTCAAATTGAATTATTTAAGTACTTAATGGGCCTTTTTTGAGAAAACGGTGTTATGAAGTTTTAAGAGATCATGCCATCGCAAGTGTTACCGCAAGCCAAGTAATTCTATTGTGGATGACAGTCTTTAGTAGAAATTTCTACGCAATCCATGGTGGTGGGTACATAAGATTCGGCCTGGTCGAACTTACGGCCGTATATACTTGTTTTCAATTCAATTTGCGCTCCCAATAATTCCATGACTGAAGTGAAAAAATATTTATTTTTTTTTTTTCTATGTAGCTTCGACTCAAAAAATATATTTAGTTGGTTTGGCTGAAAACCAATATTTCAAATGTCTAACAAATTAAATGGCTAGCTTTTACACTCTACCATTCTATGGTGGTGGAGTAATGAACGAATGAACCTAGTTAATGTCATTTAAATCAGCTGACCTAAGAACCTACCTTTTTCCTGACCTAACAATCTACCTTTGCCTGATGAGAGGTTATTAGAACGTCACGGATTATTTAATAAAGTTGAAGTATTTTTTGTATGCGGTTTACCTTAAATGTTTTTTTCTTTTACTTCTCTGTTTTTGTTTTTGTGTGTTGGTACGAGTATGTCTGCATTGGATGCTTGCCCAGCAAAAAAAAAAACGTCACCAAAAAGTATTGAAAATATTCTTTTTGGATCCGGAAGTGGTGCTAATTTGGCGCAGAAGCGATGAATTTAACATGGTTTTGTCATAGGACGGGTGTCCACCATTTCAACAGCCATTGCACTGAATTTGAATCACTTTTTAGGGTGTGATCTGAATTCAGTGTTTTGGATGTTAATTAAAAAATTTTGTGTTATTTTTCCAAATAAATTATTTTCATAATTCTTAAATACCCATCACCTTGAATCAAATATAATAGTTTTCTAAAATGATAAAAATATAGAATTTCAGGGGGTTTGATGACAAATATTCTTCCAAGCAAATCAGTAGGTTAGGTTAGGTGGCAGCCCGATATATCAGGCTCACTTAGACTATTCAGTCCATTATGATACCACATTGGTGAAGTTCTCTCTAATCACTGAGTGCTGGCCGATTCCATGTTAAGCTCAATTACAAGGGACCTCCTTTTTATAGCCGAGTCCGAACGGCGTTCCACATTGCAATGAAACCACTTAGAGAAGCCTTGAAACCCTCAGAAATGTCACCAGCATTACTGAGGTGGGATAATCCACCGCTGAAAAACTTTTTGGTGTTCGGTCGAAGCAGGAATCGAACCCACGACCTTGTGTATGCAAGGCGGGCATGCTAACCATTGCACCACGGTGGCTCCCAAAGCTTCCCGAAGATAAATTTAAAGATTCTACATATGAAGACTAGATCAGATTCTGGATTTATTAGAACCAATTTTGTTTGAGTTTTAGAGAAATCATAAACATATGGAGTAAGTGATGAAATAACGCCTTGATTTGAAATCTTACAACTGTAGATTTTTAACGTCATTATTTAAATGATTACGAGGAGTAAAATTTGGAAATTTTACTTTCAGTTTCAAGCAATTTTCAAGATACATATTTTTGAGGGTCTAAAATACCAGTATATTTACATTTTCGGGCAAATCGGATAAAACCTACGGTTTCTAGAAGACCAGGGAGTTAAATCGTGCGACCGGTCTATGTGGGGGCCATACTAAAACATGGGTCGACACACACTATCCCAGCAAAAAAAAGAGCTTCCAAAAAAGTAGTTTGGATCCCCAATCTGTGATCCGGAAGTAGTGCAAACTTGGATCATCTCCAATGAATTTTACATGGGCTTGTCATAGGACGGAAGTACTCCCTTTTGGATCCTTTGCATTGCTTTAGAAGTTGTGCCCTGGAAGTTAATTTGAATATAGAAATTTAAAAAGCGAAAAAAAAATATTTTCTACCAATCTCACTTTTTTTCATCCACATATTTTACTACAACTATTATTTTCCTATTATCTAATTTGTACAATTTGAAAGACTTTTTCGCTCCGACCAGGGGTTGAACCTGGGTTTGCTGGCACCATAACAGAACGCCTTAGCACACTCAGCCACAAACGCCATTGAACATAAAGCGTCAAAAGGTCAATTCAAATGTTTGTGATATGATCGTAATACGACACCAAGGGATAACATTGTAATTGCTTCTCGAGATGTTCTATATTAGTATGACCGAAAAAATAAGAAACGCAGGTTCAAATCTCACCAGCGGAAATTTTTTTTATCAAATAATTTTTTAAATTTTTTTTTTTATGTTATGCATAGTTTTTATTTTTATTTTCGGCATATATTTTCGTATAAATATATTTTTTCCATAGAAAATCAACAAAAAATTAAAAATTCTCGTAATTTGCAAAACCTTCTCAATTGAACTTCCATGGAAGCGAAAAAGTTAAACGGCGTAGGTTCAAATCCCAGCGGGGATGTAATTAATTTTTTTATTATTTTTTTTTTGTTTTGTTTCCTATTTTTTTTTATTTTTTATTAGTTTTCTATTTTTAAATTTAATTGTCCAAAATTTGCACTTAAAATAGCCTGATTGCGTTCTAATACTTGTCCACAAGGACTGCATCGGTAGTAGAAAAAAATTATTGGGGGATCCCAAGATGCGCTTTAGAAGAAATGTTTGTGAACTTGTCCAAAAGGACTGCATCGGAAGTGGAAAAAAATCATTTGGGGATCCCACGATGAGCTTTAGAAGAAATGTTTGTGGACTTGTCCAAAAGGACTGCATCGGAAGTTGAAAAAACTCGATGGGCGATTCTGGGATGGGCTTTAAAAGAAATGTTTGTGGAACAACTTCCAATATTTTTTGCTGGGATATTCTGTTGACGCATTTGTTGTCATCCGGATTCTACCAAAAACCAAAACATGGACCGATACGGACCATTTTCGACACACCTTTGTATGGTACTAAGATACCTCTAGATTTCTAATTTCAACAAAATTGGATAAAAACTACGGATTCTAGAAGCCCAAGAAGTAAAATCGCGAAATCGGTCTATATGGAGGCTATACCAAAACATGGACCGATACACGCCATTTGCGACACATCTGCTTGTGATCTTAAAATACCTCTAGATATTCAATCTCAAGCAAATCGCATAGAAAATATAGTTTATAGAAGCGCAAGAAATAAAATCGGGAGATCGGTCTATATGGGGGCTATACCAAAACATGGACCGATAGGCACCATTTTTGGCACACCTTTTTATGGTCCTAAAATACCTCTAGATTTTCAATTTCAGGCAAATTGGATAAAAACTACGGGTTTTATAAGCCCAAGACCCCAATTCGGAAAGTCGATTTGGGGTCTTCGAACAAAAAACGAATCTGTGCCAAATTTAAGGACGATAGCGCCATTATTGACGGCTGTAGCGTGATTACAACAGACAGACAGACGGACATGCTTATATCGTCTTAGAATTTCTCCCTGATCAAGAATATATATACTATATATATATAGTCGGAAATCGATATTTGGATGTGTTACAAACGGAATGACAAACTTATTATACCTCCGTCACCATTCTATGGTGGTGAGTATAAAAAGTTAAAATTACCCATAAAAAATATCAAAAAAGAGAGTTATAAAAAATTTAATTAAAAGAACTATCTTTGTAGTTCAAATAAAGAACATCTTTGGGAGGACATGTTTGGAAGTGCATTTAAAGTTGTGCCTTTAGAAGAACTTCCAAATTTTTTTGCTGGGTGTTTATATATTTTGGAGTGTATTTATTTATTAATCTGTGTGTGTGTGTGTGTGAATGGTAAAGCACATCAACGTCTAGCATTATCCTCAACTAACAAATTTCCGCTTCCTGCTTTTTAATGGCACAAGATGCGTTCACATTTTGTATTCGTTATGATGGTGATGCCTGTGGTATGGTTTTCTTGGTAATGAATATAATTTTAAGCTTCACAAGGTTATGACAGGTGGTTCCGGATATCAAGGATTGTTTTTTTCTTTATAAAACCATCATAAGATGGAAATCTAAAAAGTTTGCCATTTCGTAATAGATTGAAATATGGATTCCCGACTATAAAAAGAAGCTTAATAGAATTCACGTTTTAAGATATATGTTAAACATATCTCATGATTTGACTTCTTGAGTATATAGACGCTGTTAGGTTTGGTTAGGTATAGTTGCAGCCACGCCTCTTATACCCTACACTATAGGATGGGGAGTATATTAACTTTGTCATTCCGTTTGTAACACATCGAAATATTGCTCTAAGATCCCATAAGGTATATATATTCTGGGTCGTGGTGAAATTCTGAGTCGATCCAAGCATGTCCGTCCGTCCGTCTGTTGAAATCACGCTAACTTCCGAACGAAACAAGCTATAGACTTGAAACTTGGCACAAGTAGTTGTTATTGATGTAGGTTAGGTTAGGTTAGGTGGCAGCCTGATGTATCAGGCTCACTTAGACTATTCAGCCCATTGTGATACCACATTGGTGAACTTCTCTCTTATCACTGAGTGCTGCCCGATTCCATGTTAAGCTCAATGACAAGGGACCTCCTTTTTATAGCCGAGTCCGAACGGCGTTCCACATTGCAGTGAAACCACATAGAGAAGCTTTGAAACCCTCAGAAATGTCACCAGCATTACTGAGGTGGGATAATCCAACGCTGAAAAACTTTTTGGTGTTCGGTCGAAGCAGGATTCGAACCCACGACCTTGTGTATGCAAGGCGGGCATGCTAACCATTGCACCACGGTGGCTCCCTATTATTGTTATATGTTATTGATGTAGGTCGAATGGTATTGGAAATGGGCCATATCGGTTCACTTTTACGTATAGCCCCCATATAAACGGACCCCCCGATTTGGCTTGCGGAGCCTCCAAGAGAAGCATATTTCATCCGATCTGACTGAATTTTGGTATACCAACACCATGTTGGTATATGGTAACTATCAACCATGCAAAAAATGGTCCACATCGGTCCATAATTGTGTATAGCCCCTATATAAACCGATCCCCAGATTTGGCTTGCGGAGCCTCAAAAAGAAGCAAATTTCATCCGATCCGGCTGAAAATTGGTACATGATGTTGGTATATAGTCTCTAACAACCATGCGAAAATTGGTCCCTATCGGTTCGTAATTATATATAGCCCCCATATAAACCGATCCCAGATTTGGCTTGCGGAGCCTCCAAGAGAAGCATATTTCATCCGATCTGGCTGAAATTTGGTACATGGTGTTGGTATATGGTATCTAACAACCATGCAAAAATCTGTCCACATCGGTTCGTAATTATATATAGCCGCCATATAAACCGATCCCCAAATTTGACCTCCGGAGCTTCCTGAAGGAGCAAAATTCATCCGATCCGTTTGAAATTTGGTACTTTTCGCTAATGTATGGCCGATACCATCCATGCCAATTGCTCCATATCGATCTATATTATATAAACCGATCCCCAATCACAGAAAAATCACGATTGCCACTCGAGCCAAAAATAATCTACCAAAATTTTATTGCCATAGAAAATTTTGTCAAAATTTTACATTTCGATAGCAAATTTTGTCAAAATTTTAGTTCTATAGAAGATTTTGTCAACATTTTATGTTTTTAGGAAATTTTGTCAAAATATAATTTCTATACAAAATTTTGTCAAAAATTTATTTCTTTAGAAAATTTTGTCAAGGTCGTGAGTTCGATTCCTGCTTCGACCGAAAACCAAAAAGTTTTTCAGCGGAGGTCCCTTGTCATTGAGCTTAACATGGAATCGGGCAGCACTCGGTGATAAAAGAGAAGTTCACCAATGTGGTATCAAAATGGACTGAATAGTCTAAGTGAGCCTGATACATCGGACTGCCACCTAACCTAACCTATGCTGACTTGTTTTGAGGATTTTGCATCTTTGGTTTAAAGTTTTTTTGGGAATCAAGAAAATATTTTTATACCCTCCACCATAGGATGGGGGTATATTAACTTTGTCATTCCGTTTGTATCACATCGAAATATTGCTCTATGGCCCCATAAAGTATATATATTCTGGGTCGTGGTGAAATTCTGAGTCGATCTGAGCATGTCCGTCCGTCCGTCCGTCTGTTGAAATCACGCTAACTTCCGAACGAAACAAGCTATCGACTTGAAACTTGGCACAAGTAGTTGTTATTGATGTAGGTCGGATGGTATTGCAAATGGGCCATATCGGTCCACTTTTACGTATAGCCCCCATATAAACGGACCCCCAAATTTGGTTTGCGAGGCCTCTAAGAGAAGCAAATTTCATCCGATCCGGCTGAAATTTGGTACATGGTGTTAATATATGGTCTCTAACAACCATGCAAAAATTGGTCTACATCGGTCCATAATTATATATAGCCCCCATATAAACCGATCACCAGATTTGACCTCCGGAGCCTCTTGGAAGACCAAAATTCATCTGATTCAGTTGAAATTTGGTACGTGGTGTTAATATATGGCCTCAAACTCCCATGCAAAAATTGGTCGAAATCGGTCCATAATTATATATAGCCTCCATATAAACCGATCCCCAGATTTAACCTCCGGAGCCCCTTGGAAGAGCAAAATCCATCCGATTCGGTTGAAATTTGGTCCGTGATGTTAGTATATGCATGCAGGAATTGGTTCATATCAGTCTATAATTATATATAGCACCCATATAAACCGATCCCCAGATTTGACCTCCGGTGTCTTTTGGAGAAGCAAATTTCATCCGATCTGGTGGAAATTTTGTAAGTGGTGGTAGTATATGATATTTAACAACCATGCCAAAAGTGGTCCATAATCATATATAGCCCCCATATAAACCGATCCCGAGATTTGGTTTTGGAGCCTCTTGGAGGAGCAAATTTCATCCGAGTCAGTTGAAATTTGGTACATTGTGCTAGTATATGGCCGTTAACAACCATGCCTAACTAGGTCCATATCGGTCTATAGTTATATATAGCCCTCAGATAAATCGATCCCCAATCACACAAATATTGGTCCATATAAAGTTCATAATTGTATATAGCCCCCATATAAGCGACCCCCATATTTCAATTCTGGCTCCCTACGTACCGTGCAAAAGTCCATATCGATTCGTAATTATTTGTAGACTTGCCTACACATACTTTTTTTTTTTGTCTAATGTACAGCGTTGCCAGAATTGTTTCACCAAAAACCGCTAGATTTGCCCAAAATAATAGCTAAAAAAGCTAAAAATGCTAAAAAAAATAGCTAGAAAAAAAGCTAAATTTTTTTGTATCAAAAGTCACATTTTTGATTGAAATTTAACAAACTTAAAGGCTTTATTTCACTTACAATGCATATTACTTTCATTTTAATTCCACTTCTGTGAGACTGTAACAATATCTAAGGCATATTAGCTCTGTTTGCGTATTCGATACATTTTGATTACTATCACAAATTTTTTACTGGAAGTCCTTCGTTTTGTGGGAGCTACCTTCCCAACACCTCTATTTTATTTACTTGTTATTTTAAAATATTAAATGATCTAAGCATGCTTTGGATTTGGTAAAAAATGATTTGTCATTTTTTAAAATAAAATTTTAGTTGGGATTTGAAATTGTGAAAAATTCGAAATACATTACTTTTATTTAAATTGTAGAAAATACCTATAGTTTACATTTCCCAGTAAAAACATTTTCCTTTTCTTCATGAGCTATCTAAGTGCTTTAAAAACGTGCTAACGCCAACTTAAATTTCCATATTCAGACTCGACTTCAAGTAGAAATTATTGTATATATACGTTTTTAAAATAAAGTGTTGAAAAACATCTTCTATTATTGAACGCTATTTTGGTTTGTGGTTAAGATGCAAAAACTCCTCACATTTAAAGACTATTTCATTAATTCTTCCTTCTTTCATGAAAACATACCCATTTTTAAGTTGAATCACTTAATTATAAGGACAAAACGACTTTATCGTCTTTTGGACAAGGAAAACAGTTTATATAAAAGAAATTCACAAATGCTATTATAACCAAAATTCGCGTTCGTATTTTAAGGAGACGACAATATTTTTTCAGTGCACAAAGCTATTCACATCTACTATTTTAATTTAGTAATATCGTAATAGCTTTAGAATATTATAATAACATAAAAAGGATAAACGAGTCAAATGATAATATTCCCAATAATTTACTGACAGTTTATCTAACAAATTTGTATGGTAATAGTAGATTTATTTATTTTTATTTATTTATCAATTAATTAAATTTACAATAAAATTATAAATATAATTGTAAGCTATGTCTGCTAGGGTCTTAAGTTTAGTAGATTTAAAGTTTACGATAACTTTTATGTATATAATGAAAAAACTTTACAACAAGGTGTATTTGCTACAAAAATGCCCGCATAATGGCTGGACTCATTATTAGTGTTTCAACTGAGCTTTGAAATTTGTGGAAACCCTTATACTTGCAGCAAGGCTTAGATAAAAATGCCGATTTATCCATATTTCAATAGAAACATGTCGAAAATAAAAAAAGCCAAAAATAACTAAAAGGGTCATGAAAAAAAGCCAGAAAAAAGCTAAAAGCTAAATGCATTTTTTCCCGCTAAACGTCTTCAAAAAAAGCCAAATCTAGCGGGAAAAAAGCTAAATTGGCAACGCTGCTAATGTATACAACGTATGGACTAACTCACAATTTAGAAAACGATTTAAAATACCACAACCCAAGTAATTCGATTGTGGATGACAGTCTTTCGTAGAAGTTTCTACGCAATCCATGGTGGAGGGTACATAAGATTCGGCCTGGCCGAACTTACGGCCGTTTATACTTGTTTACTTTGAAGTAGTTGTTATAATTTGGATTTTTAAACTGGCATTTATTTGTACCGCGATTTTTCCGCTTCCGATGCAGTTCTTTTGGACAATTCAATTTCACAAGGAAAAATAGAAAATCAATAAAAAAGAAGTCACAATTTTTTGAAATGTATGCATTTTTCCAACTATATCGAAAAATTCCATTGATTGAAATATTATCTGAAATCAATGATATTTCAAGAACACACATATTGAATTTTTGCTTTCATGCTTCAATTATTGCAATATGTTATTAAATATTTTTCAATATTCAATTCTTATGAATGTAGTATTTATGCAACCACTGGTCATATGCCATGCGAGACGACAAAGAGCAGCTATTGAATTGCATACACACACTCATTTTAATCTGATCAAATTTTATTATGAAAAATGTACAAAGAAAGCCAAATGCATTGTTGACATATTTCCAAAAAAGGAAAAAAAAAGAAGCAACAATTTTATTCCATTTCATTAATTTTCATACCTATTTCGACAAGAGTTTGTATATGCAAGTGACAAAGCTTTAGCTATCATAGATAGGCCAATTAAATTTTAAAATAAACATTTATATATGCTCATAAGATCGGCTAAGTGGAATCTTAACATATGTGTGGATTGCATACAAATTACATACCACAATCGAAACACAATCTTAAGATTGCATTCTCATTTGGATGTTAGTTGATCTGGAGCCTAAGTAAAGCTGTGGGAAAACTAGGCAAAATATTCGACCAAAATTAGTGAAACATTTCTTTTTTGCAGGAGTATTTACTGTTGTGACCTAAAAAAGTTTACTGGTATGACTGTGGCGGAGAATTCTTTTTTGATTTCCGTCAAATATTTGCCCAGCATTACCGTACCGTAAGATATAACAAGTATGAACGGCCGTAAGTTCGGCCAAGCCGAAGCTTATGTACCCTCCACCATGGATTGCGTAGAAACTTCTTCTAAACACTGCCATCCACAATCGGATTACTTAAGTTGCGGTAACGCTTGCCGATGGCAAGGTATCTTAAAACCTCTTAACACCGTCTTCTAAATTGTATGTAAGTCCATACGTGGTTATATTTAATCAAAAAAGATCGATCAAATACGTATATAATTCAGTATGACAAAATTTTCTATAGACATAAAATTTTGACAAAATTTTCTATAAAAATAAAATTTTAACAAAATTTTCTATAGAAATAAAATTTTCACACAATTTTCTATAGAAAGAAAATTTTAACAAAATTTTCTACAAAAATAAAATTTTAACAAACTTTTCTATAGAAATAAAATTTTAACAAAATTTTCTATAGAAATAAAATTTTAACAAAATTTTCTATAGAAATAAAATTTTTGACAAAATTTTCTATAGAAATAAAATTTTAACAAGAATTTTCTATAGAAATAAAATTTTAACAAAATTTTCTATAGAAATAAAATTTTGTCAAAATTTTCTATAGAAACAAAATTTTTACAAAACTTTCTATAGAAATAAAATTTTGATACACAGAAAAAATTATTGTCGTGAGGTCAAAGATTTCATGTCTTTAAAACACGAATGCAAATTTTGCTTAGCATAGAAGACGCATTTCACTAGTATAAAGTTTTTTTTCCTTGACCAAAGGTCGATAAACTTTTCAATGAAGTCGTATTGTCCTTATAATTAAGTGATTTGACTTAAAAATGGGCATCTTAACATGAAAGAAAATATTTATAGGATAAGGTCAACTTGAATTTAATAATTCAAAAAAATTCTTTAAATTTAATGAAATTGTCTTTAAATGTGTTGTCTTTTTGCATCTTGACTACAAAGCAAAAAATCGTTCAAATATAGGACATGTTTTTCAAAACTTTATTTTAAAGAAGTTTTTTACTTCAAACATAGCATAATTTCTACTGGAAGTCGAGTCCTAATTTGGAAAATAAAGTTGCCGTTAACTCGTTTTTAAAGGACTTTGATAGATATGAAGAAAAAAGCTGAGAAAGCGAAAAATTTAAATTTGCTTCCTAAAAGCAAGTACACAAAACCTAAATTTAAAAGAGAATTGTGTCGTAAAAGTATCCTTACTTGTATTTTCCGCTTCTTTGGCTTGGAATCAATACCAAATTTTTTACAGTAAAGACAAAATCTTTGGAAGCGTGTATGCTTTTTTTTCAGTGGAGATTATTTTTGGCTCGAGTGGCAACCATGATTATGAACCGAATAAAATTGTAACAAATTTTTCTATAGAAATAAAATTTTGACAATGATGAAAATTTGATTATTAACGAAAAAAATTTTAACAAACTTTTCTATAGAAAAAAATCTTGACAAAATTTTCTGTAGAAATAAAATTTTGACAAAATTTTGTTTATGAACCAAATAAAATTTTAACAAAATTTTCTATAGAAATAAAATTTTGACAACATTTTCTGTAGAAATAAAATTTTGACAAAATTTTCTATAGAAGTAAAATTTTGGTAAATTATTTTTGACTCGAGTGGCAATCATGATTATGAACCGATATGGACCAATTTTTGTGTGATTGGAGATCGGCTATATATAACTATAGACCTATATGGAAGAATTTTGGTATGGTTTTTAGCGGCCATATACTAACACCAAGTTCCAAATTTGAATCGGATCGGATGATCGGTTTATATGGGGGCTATGTATAATTATGGACCGATGTGGACCAATTTTTGCATGGTTGTTAGAGACCATATACCAACACCATGTACCAAATTTCAGCCGGTTCGGATGCAATATGCTTCTGTTAGAGGCTCCACAAGCCAAATCTGGGGATCGGTTTATAAGGGGGCTATATATAATTATGGACCGATGGGGACCAATTTTTGCATAGTTGTTAGAGACCATATGTTTACACCATGTACCAAATTTTAGCCGGATCGGATGAAATTTGCTTCTCTTAGAGGCTCCGAAAGCCAAATCTGGGGATCGGTTTATATGGGGGCTGTATATAATTATGGACCGATGTGGACCATTTTTTGCATGGATGTTAGAGATCATATACCAACACTATGTACCAAATTTCAGCCGGATCGGGTGAAATATGCTTCTGTTAGAGGCTCCACAAGCCAAATCTGAGGGTCCCTTTATATGGCGGCTATACGTAAAAGTGGACCGATATGGCCCATTTGCAACCTACATCAATAACAACTACTTGTGCCAAGTTTCAAGTCGATAGCTTGTTTCGTTCGGAAGTTAGCGTGATTTCAACAGACGGACGGACGGACATGCTTAGATCGACTCAGAATTTCACCACGACCCAGAATATATATACTTTATGGGGTCTTAGAGCAATATTTCGATGTGTTACAAACGGAATAACAAAGTTAATATACCCCCCCATCCTATGGTGGAGGGTATAAAAATTGTAACCTATGGATCATTTAATTTTTATACCCTCCATCATAGGATGGGGGTATATTAACTTTGTCATTCCGTTTGTAACACATCGAAATATTGCTCTAAGACCCCATAAAGTATATATATTCTGGGTCGTGGTGAAATTCTGAGTCGATCTAAGCATGTCCGTCCGTCCGTCCGTCCGTCCGTCTGTTGAAATCACGCTAACTTCCGAACGAAACAAGCTATCGACTTGAAACTTGGCACAAGTAGTTGTTATTGATGTAGGTTGGATGGTATTGAAAATGGGCCATATCGGTCCACTTTTACGTATAGCCCCCATATAAAGGGACCCCCAGATTTGGCTTGTAGAGCCTCTAACAGAAGCATATTTCATCCGATCCGGCTGAAATTTGGTCTATGGTGTTGGTATATGGTCTCTAACAACCATGCAAAAATTGGTCCATATCGGTCCACTTTTACGTATAGCCCCCATATAAACGGACCCCCAAATTTGGCTTGCGATTGCTCTAAGAGAAGCAAATTTCATCCGATTCGGCTGAAATTTGGTACATGCTGTTAGTATATGGTCTCTACCAACCATGCAAAAATTGGTCCACATCGGTCCATAATTATATGTAGCCCCATATAAACCGATCCCCGGATTTGCCTTGCGGAGCCTAAAAGAGAAGCAAATTTCATCCGATCCGGCTGAAATTTGGTACATGATGTTGGTATATGGTCTCTAACAACCATGCAAAAATTGGTCTATATCGGTCCATAATTATATATAGCCCCCATATAAACCGATCCCCAGATTTAGCTTGTGGAGCCTCTAAGAGAAGCATATTTCATCCGATCCGGCTGAAATTTGGTACATGGTGTTGGTATATGGTCTCTAACAACCGTGCAAAAATTGGTCCACATCGGTCCATAATTATATATAGCCCCCATATAAACCGATCCCCAGATTTGGCTTGCGGAGCCTAAAAGAGAAGCAAATTTCATCCGATGCGGCTGAAATTTGGTACATGATGTTGGTATATGGTCTTTAACAACCATGCAAAAATTGGTCCATATCGGTCCTTAATTATATATAGTCCCCATATAAACCGATCCCCAGATTTGGCTTGTGGAGCCTCTAAGAGAAGCATATTTCATCCGATCCGGCTGAAATTTGGTACATGGTGTTGGTATATTGTCTCTACCAACCGTGCAAAAATTGGTCCACATCGGTCCATAATTATATATAGCGCCCATATAAACCGATCCCTAGATTTGGGTTCTGGAGCCTCTAAGATAAGCATATTTCATCCGATCCGGCTGAAATTTGGTACATAATGTTGGTATATGGTCTCTAACAACCATGCAAAAATTGGTCCACATCGGTTCATAATTATATATATATCCCCCATATAAACCGATCTCCAGATTTGGCTTGCAAAGCCTCAAAGAGAAGCAAATTGCATCCGATCCGGCTGAATTTTGGTACATGGTATTGGTATATGGTCTCTAACAACCATGCAAAAATTGGTCCACATCGGTCCATAATTATATAAAGCGCCCATATAAACCGATCCCCAGATTTGGGTTGCGGAGCCTCAAAGAGAAGCAAATTTCATCCGATCCGCCTGAAATTTGGTACATGATATTGGTATATGGTCTCTAACAACCATGCAAAAATTGGTCCACATCGGTTCACAATTATATATAGCCCCCATATAAAACGATCCCTAGATCTGGCTTGCGAAGTCTCCAAGAGAAGCAAATTTCATCCAATCCGGTTGTAATTTGGAACATGGTGTTAGTATATGATCTTTAACTACCGTGCCAGAATTGGTCCATATCGGTCCATAATTATATATAGCCCCCATATAAAACGTTCTCCAGATTTGACCTCCGGAGCCTCTTGGAGGAGCAAAATTCATCCTATCCGGTTCAAATTAGGAACGTGGTGTTAGTATATGGTCGCTAACAACCATACCAAAAATGGTCCAATCACACAAAAATTGGTCCATATCGGTCCATAATCATGGTTGCCACTAGAGCCAAAAATAATCTACCAAAATTTTTTTCTATAGAAAATTTTGTCAAAATTTTATTTCTATAGAAAATTTTGTCAACATTTTATTTCTAGAGAAAATTTTGTTAAAATATTATTCGGTTCATAATAAAATTTTCATCATTGTCAAAATTTTATTTCTACAGAAAATTTTGTCAAAATTTTATTTCAAATTTTATTCGGTTCATAATCATGGTTGCCTCTCGAGCCAAAAATAATCTACCAAGATTTTATTTCTATAGAAAATTTTGTCAAAAGTTTATTTCTATAGAAAATTTTGTTAAAATTTTATTTCTGTAGAAATTTTTGTCAAAATTTTCTTTCTATGGAAAATTTTGTCATACAATTTAGAAGATGGTGTTAGGAGGTTTTAAGATGCCTTGCCATCGGTAATCGTTACCGCAACTTAAGTAATTCGATTGTGGATGGCAGTGTTTAGAAGAAGTTTCTACGCAATCCATGATGGAGGGTACATAAGCTTCGGCCTGGCCGAACTTACGGCCGTATATACTTGTTTTATTTTACTGTCCAAAAGCAAAAAATGTCGGAAAAACATTAAATTGTAGAATCGACCTGTGGCACAAATTATGGCCTTCAAACGGTCGACAAAGCCATCATACGCTACACGAAAGGGGTATTTTGATCCAATAAATTTTTTCAATCACCAAAATGATGCTATCAATCACAGAATTAATTAGAAATAAAAAATGTACTTGATTACAGAATTAATAGATTTCTTCCGACACTTTCAATAACATTTTAAATTGATTCAATGAAAATTTAATTGACTTTGTTCAAAAAATGCAATTAATTTCTTAAATAAGGTTATCGATTATTTATTAGATAAGTGTTAACATATTTATAATTAATTTTCACTTAGATAATTTAATTATAATAAATTTTGTAATTTTATAAGAGTTTATACTTTCCTGTAAATTTTATAATTGAATTTTTAGTTGGATTTAACTGGAGTTAGTCCAGCCAATGAAACTAAATATTTCTGAATAAAATTTACAATAATTTTATTAATTGGAAATATTTTTTCTATTTAAATAAAAAGTTAATTGGGATAATTAATATTTTAACAAAAATGTAACAAATTTTCATTCATTTTCTTACTTGACTTCATTCTTGAATACGATTAAAAAGTATCAGCTAATTTTTTAAAGAATAAAGTTTTCAATTAAGTTTTTATTTGGATATATGTTCGTGATATTTTTTTTTCTGTTTAGCGAAGCAACTCCTTGGTTCATTCCAGTCTAGCTTTATTGTGCATCGGTGAACTCTTGATACTTTGGAACTTCAATGGCTTTAGTTCAAGTTAATTTTTTTTAATATTTACGAGCGAGTGGTAGAAAACACTGAGGCGTTGATTTCAATTAAATCTGGTCTTCAATTTTCGGATCATTTCTGGTGTTGTTACCATTTATTTTTCACCCAGTTTTTGGACGCGCGTATCACTACCAATATCACGGGCAATGGTACGAGGAAAAAAATATTTATTCCCATTTAAATCCTGGGGGGCTCTAACGATATTCATTCGCAGTTTTCCAGCCTAATAAAAAGCAATCACGTTATCACGCTTGATTTCCATAACTTTATTTCGGAATGCAATTCCTTTGTAATTCTTTAACCAATAAAATGAACAATCACTGAACTATCACTGTTCAGCGGTTTAGAAATGAGAGGAACCTAAAATTGGTTGCACTATATATCAGCCACCATGTATGTCAATGCTCTACATAGAATTTTGAAACAAACTTGGTTCAAAAAATTATTATTTTATAAATTTGATCCGATGGTCGGACAAAATGGAATTTGGTTGTTTTTGATCCATTTTCGTCATAATTTTTTTTTTAATTTTCTATACAAATAATTTTTTTTTAATTTTCTATAGAAATAATTTTTTTTTTTAAATTTTCTATAGAAATAATTTTTTTTTTTTAAATTTTCTATAGAAATAATTTTTTTTTTAAAAATTGTCTATAGAAAAAAAATTTTTTATAGAAATAATTTATTATTAACTTTGTCATTCCGTTTGTAACACATCGAAATATTGCTCTAAGACCCCATAAAGTATATATATTCTGGGTCGTGGTGAAATTCTGAGTCGATCTAAGCATGTCCGTCCGTCCGTCCGTCTGTTGAAATCACGCTAACTTCCGAACGAAACAAGCTATCGACTTGAAACTTGGCACAAGTAGTTGCTATCGATGTAGGTCGGATGGTATTGAAAATGGGCCATATCGGTCCACTTTTACGTATAGCCCCCATATAAAGGGACCCTCAGATTTGGCTTGTGGAGCCTCTAACAGAAGCATATTTCATCCGATCCAGCTGAAATTTGGTACATGATGTTGGTATATGGTCTCTAACAACCATGCAAAAATTGGTCCACATCGGTCCATAATTATATATAGCCCCCATATAAACCGATCCCCAGATTTGGCTTGCGGAGCCTAAAAGAGAAGCAAATTTTATCCGATCCGGCTGAAATTTTTTACATGGTGTTGGTATATGGTCTCTAACAACCATGCCAAAATTGGTCCACATCGGTATGTAATTATATATAGCCCCCATATAAACCGATCCCCAGATTTGGCTTGCGGAGCCTCAAAGAGAAGAAAATGTCATCCGATCCGGCTGAAATTTGGTACACGATGTTGGTATATGCTCTCTAACAACCATGCAAAAATTGGTCCATATCGGTCCATAATTATATATAGCCCCCATATAAACCGATCCCCAGATTTGGCTTGTGGAGCCTCTTAGAGAAGCATATTTCATCCGATCCGGCTGAAATTTGGTACATGGTGTTGGTATATGGTCTCTAACAATCATGCAAAAATTGGTCCACATCGGTCCATAATTATATATAACCCCCATATAAACCGATCCCCAGATTTGGCTTGCGGAGCCTCAAAGAGAAGCAAATTTCATCCGATCCGGCTGAAATTTGGTACATGATGTTGGTATATGGTCTCTAACAACCATGCAAAAATTGGTCCACATCGCTTCATAATTATATATAGCCCCCATATAAACCGATCCCCAGATTTGGCTTGCGAAGTCTCCAAGAGAAGCAAATTTCATCCAAGCCGGTTGTAATTTGGAACACGGTGTTACTATATGATCTTTAACAACCGTGCCAGAATTGGTCCATATCGGTCCATAATTATATATAGCCCCCATATAAAACGTTCTCCAGATTTGACCTCCGGAGCCTCTTGGAGGAGCAAAATTCATCCGATCCGGTTCAAATTAGGAACGTGGTGTTAGTATATGGTCGCTAACAACCATACCAAAATTGGTCCAATCACACAAAAATTGGTCCATATCGGTTCATAATCATGGTTGCCACTAGAGCCAAAAATAATCTACCAAAATTTTATTTCTATAGAAAATTTTGTCAAAATGTTATTTCTATAGAAAATTTTGTCAAAATTTTATTTCTAGAGAAAATTTTGTTAAAATTTTATTCGGTTCATAATAAAATTTTCATCATTTTCAAAATTTTATTTCTATAGAAAATTTTGTCAAAATTTTATTTCTATAGAAAATTTTGTTCAAATTTTATTCGGTTCATAATCATGGTTGCCACTCGAGCCACAAATAATCTAGAGAAAATTTTGTTAAAATTTTATTCGGTTCATAATAAAATTTTCATCATTTTCAAAATTTTATTTCTATAGAAAATTTTGTCAAAATTTTATTTCTATAGAAAATTTTGTCAAAATTTTATTTCTATAGAAAATTTTGTTCAAATTTTATTCGGTTCGTAATCATGGTTGCCACTCGAGCCACAAATAATCTACCAAGATTTTATTTCTATAGAAAATTTTGTCAAAAGTTTATTTCTATAGAAAATTTTGTTAAAATTTTATTTCTGTAGAAATTTTTGTCAAAATTTTCTTTCTATAGAATATTTTGTCAAAATTTTTATATCTATAGAAAATTTTGTGAAAATGTTATTTCTATAGAAAATGTTGTTAAAATTTTATTTCTGTAGAAAATTTTGTCAAAATTTTATGTCTACTTTGTCAAACTGAATTATATACGTATTGGATCGATGTTTTTTGATTTAATTTATACCACGTATGGGCTTACATACAAGTTAGAAGATGGTGTTAGGAGGTTTTAAGATACCTTGCCATCGGCAAGCGTTACCGCAACTTAAGTAATTCGATTGTGGATGGCAGTGTTTAGAAGAAGTTTCTACGCAATCCATGATGGAGGGTACATAAGCTTCGGCCTGGCCGAACTTACGGCCGTATATACTTGTTTTTTTTTTTTTTAATTTTCTATAGAAATAAAATTTTGACAAAATTTTCTACAGAAATAAAATCTGGACAAAATTTTCTATAAATATCAAAAAAAATTGTTTTTTCTTAATAGAAATTAAAATTTATCAAAAGTTTCTATCGAAGTAAAATCTTGAAAAATTTTAACTATTAATTTAGTTTGGAAAAATGGTCCGCTGGTATTCGAATTTTGGTCCAATTGTGGAAAAATGTTGGTCCAAAATTAAAATTCATTGTGGAAACGCTATTCAGGATATTATCCCGATATACAATTTCTTTGCATGTTTTAAGGCGGCGTACGTATTCTAAAAAAAAAAACATTAAGGGAAAACAGGCAATTTTGCCTTTTTAAAGAACTTCAATGCCGCTTAATGGAAAACAAGTAAATACATCCGTTAGTTCGGCCCGGTCGTATCTTAAACACTCACCACCATATTCGGTACACCTATTTTTGGTACTAAACCACTTCTAGATTCCCAATTCCAAGCGAATCAGATAAAAACTACTCCAAAACGAGGTGGTTGCTTAATATGGGGCCATTCATCGAAACCTGCATTGATATAGCCCACCTTCAAACTTGAGCTGCCTGTAAACCAAAACAGCATCTGTGCCAAATTTCAGAAAGATAGTGCCATTATTGAATGCTGTAACGTGGAGTACAACAGACAGATCGACGGACGATGGTTATATCAACGTCCGGATCGATGGTTATATCATCATCGAATTCCTCCCTGATCAATAATATATATGTGACAAACACACAAAAAATATCAATTAATTTGATTGTCAATACAATTAAAATTATGTTTAAATTTGAGCTAACAACGTAATTTGTAAATACAATTACGATTCTAGTCACTTTAGCTACCAATTTTGATATATCAACAAACATTTTGTTATATCAACAAAAATTTTGTTGAACTTAAACATTTTCTGTAACAACAATTTATTGTTAGCTCAAAAATTATAATATTATTTTCTGTGAACGGAATGACAAACTTATTATAACCCCATCATCATATAATAAATTCAAATTATTTCCCAGTATCAAAAAATATCTGTATTGACCTGACTCTTTGATCTAACTTACGGTAAACATATATTCAATCCTATGAGCAAAGGTTCTAACCTAAATTCAAAATTTAACTTGAACCTTTGGCAGTTTACGTTTTGTTGAAAATCATCATATATTCGTAGAATATTTATGCAATACCATGAAAAGTCTGATCATGTGGAAATTTCACATGAAAAGAATTCGATATTCTCATCCATATCATTTTTGTTGCATACTTTCAGGAGCAAAAAGGAATTCCAATTGGATATTCCTTGCAACACATTTCGCAATAAAAACTTCTAAATTTCATTTTTCTTGGTAATTTTATTTAGGGATTTTTATTGCATACTTTTGGGTATTGAACAATATCCCAAAACTCAATGTCATACCAAAACATTCATTGGTGTGTGTATAGTTCAAAGTCAAATGTATGCACATTGCAATTTATTTTCGATACATGGAAATCAAATATTTTTCTCTGTTTCATGGCATAAAACATTCTCTAAAAATTTGCCTAAATGAAAACTAAATTACTTTACAATTTTGTATAGCATACTATTAGTAATGGTTTTTTTTGGAACTTCATTTAAAGCATATTTTTTTCGGGGGCACACAAGTAAATATTAACAAATGAAGGTTCTTAAATATATTGTCCTGTAAATAAAATATAAACCTTAGGGATATTATTGGTAATTCACCAAATTGCCCTAAATACCGATAACAACATTTTGGGGGCTAATTAAGCTAAAAACATAAGGCAACAAATTAAGCCACAATACATAAAAACCCCATAAATGCTACCCAAAAAATATTGTGTAGCAGTTAAAGAGGGTAGGAGAGAGAAAGAAAGAAACTGAAAGCGGAAAGACAGAGGGAGAGCGAGAGCGAGAGGGTGCTATCAAAAGGAAACATAAAAATGCCACGTTTACTTGTCCCACAATTTGGGAGACCTCATCGTAAAATTAATGCATACTTTTAGGCAATTCTCTGTCATGCAAGCACCCACACACACACACAGCTATCCACCTTGTCCAAAATCTTACGTATCTACATCACACGCACAAACGCATACATACTCTCGCACTTACATACACACACATATGTTGTTTTATGAATTAACTACCAGACCATTGTGTTGGTGATGGTGTTTTGTTATTGTTGCATTTTAATGAGTTTATTATGGTAATTAAATTAATAGCGTCCGTATGGAACAGCAAACAAATCCCATATATACCCATACACTATTCGCATACTGACATAGATGTCGATAAGACTATTATTTCCGTTTAAGTTATTAAATGGATATGCCAAACTAAAAGTAAATGGTATCAATATATCACAATACGAACATATTCTTTTTCTCAATTTGAAAGTTTTCCTATTTGTTTAAGAATTTCCTCCAAATATTTATCATTTTCATAATTTTGATTTTTAATAAAAACAACCAAAAATATTCAGCTCGAACTTCATATGCGGCCATTGCCACAAACATTGACACTCGCAATAAAGGGTGAGACACTATTTAAAAAAGTGGCATCCATACACGCAAAGAAAAAAAACGTTTGGAAAACGTCTACCGAAAACGTTTTTCTTTTGTTAGAAAATTCGTTTGTTACAATTTTTTTTTTATTTTTTCAATAAAAAAAGTTATTTTTGAAACAACAACACAATCCATTTCGTTTATATCATTTTGGAATCTTCAATTATCAGATAATATTCAGTGACGCTAACCTTTTGTGAAAAAATTGGTTTAGGATTTTTTTGTTTATATTTGTAGGTATTGAAATTGTAAAAGGTGGACAAAATTGCTAGGCAGCAACTTATTCAAAGTGAAAGGTACTAGAAGAAGAAAAAAAAATGTGTTTTAATATCTCAAGGACAGTCGATGCTGTTGATTCTAAATAAATATATTTAATGTATTAATAAAATATGTCTTTTATTGAAGAAAAAAATTGCTTATACATAAAATTGTATTTAAAAACAAAGGTAAGCAATTCTAATTTTGAAGTAAAAGGTTTACCACAAATAAGTAAGATTTGTCCAAATGAATGAAAAAAGTTCAATAAAATCATTCCATATTTTCAGTTAAATTTTAAATTCAATTCAGTTAAATTTTTTTCATTCTGTAGTATAGTGGTACATAACTATATTAAAATGTTAACAAATATATGGAATGCATTCTACCTTACTTCTACACCCTCACAAAAAATCGCTTCTGTAACATATACTCCCAAACATATTTTGCTTCAAGCATATACATTTTTGGGTATTGCCCAAACATTTATATGTTTGATCTCTACCAATATATAATATGTTTGAAAGCATATTGGTCTAAACAATATATGTTTGGGTAGTCTAAGTTCCAAACATTTTGTATTTTTGCATCCAAATTCAATAATGTTGTCTTCCAAAACACAATATGTTATTATGTGAACATATAATATGTTTGGAAGCATTTTTCACCCAAAAATATTATATGTTTAAAAAAAATCTCCCAAACAATATTGTGCTCAAAATTTTATCTATTTATTTATATATTTACAATCATAATGAATTATGAAAATAAACAGGTAATATAGGTGCTAACAACATAAGTTTTCGACCTGAATGCTCAAAAATTTGTTTCTGCCCAATTGTATATTCCCCGACATCTTTCTCACTTCCACGAGATTTTTTAGTTCTTAGCACCTTTTTCTGTAATACAAACATTGTAGAAGAAATTATTCACTTTTATGATTTTTTATACCCTCCATCATAGGATGGGGGTACATTAACTTTGTCATTCCGTTTGTAACACATCCAAATATTGCTCTAAGACCCCATAAAGTATATATATTCTGGGTCGTGGTGAAATTCTGAGTCGATCTAAGCATGTCCGTCCGTCCGTCCGTCCGTCCGTCTGTTGAAATCACGCTAACTTCCGAACGAAACAAGCTATCGACTTGAAACTTGGCACAAGTAGTTGTCATCGATGTACGTCGGATGGTATTGAAAATGGACCATATCGGTCCACTTTTACGTATAGCCCCCATATAATGGGACCCTCAGATTTGGCTTGTGGAGCCTCTAAAAGAAGCATATTTCATCAGATCCGGTTGAAATTTGGTATATGGTGTTGGTCTCTAACAACCATGCAAAAATTGGTCCACATCGGTCCATAATTATATATAGCCCCCATATAAACCGATCCCCAGATTTGGTTTGCGGATCCTCTAAGAGAAGCAAATTTCATCCGATCCGGCTGAAATTTGGTACATGGTGTTGGTATATGGTCTCTAACAACCATGCAAAAATTGGTTCCGATCGGTCCATAATTATATATAGCCCCCGTATAAACCGATCCCCAGATTTGGCTTGCGGAGCCTCAAAAAGAAGAGAAGAAGCCTGAAATTTGGTACATGATATTGGTATATGGTCTCTAACAATCGTGCAAAAATTGGTCCACATCGGTCCATAATTATATATAGCCCCCATATAAACCGATCCCCAGATTTGGCTCTCGAAGTCTCCAAGAGAAGCAAATTTCATCCAATCCGGTTGTAATGTGGAACATGGTCCATATCGGTCCATAATTATATATAGCCCCCATATAAAACGTTATCCAGATTTGACCTCCGGAGCCTCTTGGAGGAGCAAAATTCATCCGATCCGGTTCAAAGTAGGAACGTGGTGTTAGTATATGGTCGCTAACAACCATACCAAAATTGGTCCAATCACACAAAAATTGGTCCATATCGGTTCATAATCATGGTTGCGACTAGAGCCAAAAATAATCCACCAAAATTTTATTTCTATGGAAAATGTTTTCAAAATTTTATTTCTAGAGAAAATTTTGTTAAAATTTTATTAGGTTCATAGTAAAATGTTCATCATTGCCAAAAATTTTATTTCTATAGAAAATTTTTTCAAAATTTTATTTCTATAGAAAATTTTGTTCAAATTTTATTCGGTTCATAATCATAGTTGCCACTCGAGCCAAAAATAATCGACCAAGATTTTATTTCTATAGAAAATTTTGTCAAAAGTTTATTTCTATAGAAAATTTTGTTAAAATTTTATTTCTGTAGAAATTTTTGTCAAAATTTTCTTTCTATAGAAAATTTTGTCAAAATTTTATTTCTATAGAAAATTTTGTGAAAATTTTATTTCCATAGAAAATTTTTTAATATTTTCTTTCTGTAGAAAATTTTGTCAAAATTTTATGTCTACTTTGTCAAACTGAATTATATACGTATTGGATCGATCTTTTTTGATTTAATATATACCACGTATGGACATACAATTTAGAAGATGGTGTTAGGAGGTTTTAAGATACCTTGCTATCGACAAGCGTTACCGCAACTTAAGTAATTCGATTGTGGATGGCAGTGTTTAGAAGAAGTTTCTACGCAATCCATGATGGAGGGTACATAAGCTTCGGCCTGGCCGAACTTACGGCCGTATATACTTGTTTTTTTTTTTAATTTTACCTTTTGCCGGACGGGGATTCGAACAGCGGACCACACAGTTTGTAAGGATCAAAGAAGTAGGTGATCAATTGCCCAAGGAAAAATAAAATGTTAATTTTGTAATAACAAGCAACAACCCCCAACTTAATTCAAGATCGCTCCCTGTTAAATAGCGCTCCAAGCTTCTAAACACATATATGTTTATAGGCTATTTCTAAATTAATATATGTTTGCATCCAAGCATATTATATTTACAAACATTTTATGTCCCAAACATAATATGTTCTAACATATTAACATATATGTCCCAAACATGTTATGCTAGTTTATGAACATTATATGCTTGCACTCAAAAATATTGTGTTTAAAAATTTGTGTTCCAAACATATAATGTTTATAGCCAAACATATGAAAAACAGTCTTTTTCATCCGTGTACGAAAATCATATCGTTCAAAAAAATAAAAATGACTTTGGCGCTATACGAAGTTCAACTTTCTTCACAATGAGTTCATTTTAACTTAAAGAAGGGGTCACTTTTTTCTGGGTGTATAAAAAGTATTTTTCATTCAAATGAAATGCCAAGACATAGCTTTTAAAGCAGTGCAAATTATACGATCACAAGTTGGCTATGCAAAAATATTTTTTCTGTTTCTGTTTTTAGTTGCCCCTGATAATAGATACTCGTCGTTCCGGTTGGGAATTTTTCATGTAGAACATAGTTATCATACCCTGACCACATATTATTCAAGGATGTACAAATGAAAGTTTTGCAGTGTATGAGTAGAATACACTTGGCGGCGCCAGGCTTATGCCGTTCCCTATTTGAAGCTCATGCTGTGTAGCAAAACTGTTTTTTTAGAATGTCATTCAAAAATATCTACCCCTAACACAACAAAAAAATGCGATATCGTCCAACAGACTTCAACGCCATATGGGGTATGATATATTTTCGCCTGCTGTCATCCCGAAAACAAAGATAATAAAATTAAATTCATAGTTTCTCTCGAATGGCGTATTCTCCTATTTTCATTCGATTTGCCGACCAAGAAGAAAGTCTAATAAAATTAAATTATCTCCTGATTGGTGCCATAGAAAAAACACCCACATCTACATACACATATACGCTCATCCATTCATCTCAAAAACACATCCACCCACGCATTTGTGTTAGGTGAATTTATTTGTTTTTGTTTTGTTATGTTTCAACAGAAGACGCCTTAAAGTAGGCAATACTTCCTATTGTCTTTGACAACAGCTTAAATTTTGCTACTATTCTATAGAAATAATATAAGGTAAAGAGGAAATAACAAACAGAGAAAACTTTCTTTAAAAATAACCTTGGGAATATTAATTTCTATATTGTCTACAATATAATCAAATTGGAATTGTTATACAATAAATTTCAATAGATAATAAACACATGAATATGGAGGAGAAGAATTTTATTGTTTATTATTATGGTATATTAAATTGTATTGTTAATATGAAAATTATTTGCAACAATTGTAATGTATATAGATTATATATTTTTTTGTTATAAAATATTTAGTATATTAATATCATAAATTATTTATACAATGGATTTTATGGTTTGAATTGGAATAGAATGGAATATTTAGCAATTAAATATCATTGCAATAATTTCCACTTCATATTATTAGATTACCATTTAATGTGTAAAAAATACCAAATTTTAATTAATGTGTTGTAATTTGTTACAATTAAGCACAACTTAACTCATTACTTTATTAGATTTTAAATTCAGTTTTTACTGGTCATATATTTTATAGATTTGGTTGGCTTTTATTTGAATAAAATTTTAATTTATTGAATTAGATCCGATTGCAACAAAAGGTTTCTAGAGAGTGAAAAAGTATACATACTAGCCAAAAAAAAAACTATAAAGGGAAAACCCAAGGCTTGCTATTCTAAAATTATATACATTTGAAATATCAATGATTGCTTTTCTCCAACACCCCTTCTCAATCATACAAATTTAATTGTTTACAAAACTCAGAAAAAGTTGCACAGTCCAAAGATTTTGTACATATATCAGCCAATTGATCGCTTGTTGAAATTGGTTCCAGTTTGATAATGCCTTTTTCTACAAAATCTCGAATAAAGTGATGCTTTATATCAATGTGCTTTGATTTCTTTGTTTCGCTATTTGAAGCCATGTAGATACAGCCGCGATTGTCTTCATAAATTGTTACTGGATCGTTTGAAATTATTTTCAAATCTTGAAGTAAGCCCCTGATCCAAATTGCTTCCACTACGGCTGCTCCCAATGCTATGTATTCTGCTTCACTTGAAGAAATAGCAACTGTTTGTTGTTTTTTGCTTGCCCAAGAAACGGTGCACCCAAAAACTTTAAAGACGTAGCCACTGACTGATTTTCTATCTGTTTCATCACTTGCCCAGTCAGCATCGGCATAGCCAACGAGTGGATATTGATTATCATTCTTTTCATACACTAATTTTGTAGTTAGTGACCCTTTCAGATATCGCAGAATTTTTTTTATTGCTTGCCAATGTTCATCAGATGGATGTTCTTGGAATCTACCCAAGTATCCCACATGATAACAAATATCCGGTCTACAACATACCATAACATACATAAGGCTTCCTAACAATTCTCTGTACGGTTTGTTGATGGTTGCTTTGTTTTTATCTAATGAAAGTTTTAATCCTTTTTCCATGGGAGTCTTTACATGGTTACAATCTTGCATTGAAAATTTGTCTAATATTCTTGTGATAGTGGCTTCTTGTGACAAGGATATGTGGGTTTTATTGCATTCTATCTTGATTCCCAAAAAATGTTTAAGTGGTCCATGTTGCGATAACTCAAATTTCTTCTCCAATTGTTTAATAAATTTCTCAATCAGTTTCATTTCACTTGCAGCAATTATTAAATCATCTACGTATAAAATAACGTACATTATTCCGTCTTCATCGAGTTTTACGTAGAGACAATAGTCGTGTTTGGATCTGTCGAATCCCAATACGATCAAATATTGATTTAGAGTTTCGTTCCAACACCTTGGAGCTTGCTTTAATCCGTACAACGACTTTAAAAGCCGACAGGCTAATCCTCTCTGTACATCAAACCCTTCTGGCGCCATCATATATAAATTTTCTTTTAATTCTCCATGCAGGAATGCAGTTTTTACGTCCAACTGGTAAAGTATTAAGTTCTTGTTGATTGCAATTGCTAATATCACCCGAATTGAAGAAAGTTTTGCGACGGGTGCATATACTTCACTGTAATCTACCCCCTTGCGTTGAAGGTAACCCTTGACGACTAAGCGAGCTTTGTATCTAATTGGATTCCCATCTTCGTCATGCTTTATTTTGAAAATCCACCTTGATTTTAGTAACTTCGCATTTTGTGGTGGTTTCTCAAGATTCCAAACATTGTTTATTTTCATTGATTCCAATTCTTCTTTAATAGCTTGCTGCCATTTCTCAGCATCTGGTCTTTTAGGTATTTCACAATAACTTTCGGGCGGTTTTAACTCAGTATAGTCGACATTGTACGCTGCGTATCCCATCATAAATCCCAGAAACCTATTTGGTGGATTTCGTTTTCTATCACTTCTTCTGAGAGTTTCTGATGTATTTGGGTCATTAATATCTTGAATGATAGCATTTGTATCATTTGTGGCATTTTCATTTGGTTCTTCAAAAAGCTCATCACTTTGGTCGTCGCTGCCATAATCAGTATTTTGAATTTGCTCGTTTTCATTTTGGTTATTTGTAACAGGCACAGATTCATCTTCCTCTTCTTGCATGTTACTTGTTATAACCACAGTAGATTTTTCGATCTTCTTATTTTTACATGGAAAACTCCTCTCATCAAACTTAACATCTCTGGACATGAAGATTTTTTCCGATTCGATGTCCCATAGTTTGTAACCATTTGGTACATAACCAACCATAACTAGCTTTTTACTCTTAGCATCGAGTTTCAGCCGCTTTTGTTTTGGCAGCCAAGCATAGGCTTTGCATCCAAAAACTTTGAGTTTGCTGACGTCCGGTTTTGTTCCAAACCATATCTCAGCTGGCGTTATGTCTTTAGATATTGCTTCTGATGGACTACGATTAATCAGGTACACTCCAGTCAAGGCAGCTTCATTCCACATATTCTTAGGCATATTTGACTCTAAAAGCATTGTTCTTACCTTTTCAATCAAGGTTCTATTAAACCTTTCGGCAACACCGTTTTGTTGTGGGGAGTAGGCAATCGTTTCCTCCACTTGAATGCCCTTTGTTTTGTACCATTCCTTTTGTTCTCTAGACCCGTATTCACCACCTTGGTCAACTCTTAGTTTAGAAATTGAAGTGCCGAATTTTGCTGTTGCCATTGCTTCATACTCTTTGAATTTTTTAAATACATCTGACTTCTTTTCTATCGTATAAATAACTGAAAAATGGGAAAAATCGTCAATGAACGATACAAAATACTTAGAGCCGTCCCAAGAAACTGGATATATTGGTCCGCATACATCTGAGTGTATTGTCTCTAATGGACGTGTTGATTTTTCACGGGTTTTATTGAAAGGATCACGGCAGTGTTTTCCCTTAACACAAATGTCACAAAATTCTCCTTTTTGTGGTTTTGCATCTAGGCCGACAACCATATTTTTATGTAGTAAGTCGTTGAACAAAGACGAACCTATATGCCCATATCGTTTATGCCACAACTGGTTCCTCTCAACGCTGGATAGATGGGCAACTCCTTGATCAACACAAAAACTTATTTCATAGAGACTTCCTTTCAAAAATGCTGTACCGATTTGATCATTTCCCTTCATAATAAAGGCCTTGTCTTTGCAGAACATAACTTTAATACCTGCAGCTGTCATCTTTTTAACAGACAACAAATTATCCCTTAGCTGTGGCACATACAGGACGTCCTTCAAAGTGATATCGAAATTTTTATCACTTCGTCCTTTTATAACTCCAAACTTTTCCGCAACTAAAAATTGATCATCCTTTGCAATTTTAATTTCAACTGGATTGGACAATTTGGACATTGAGTTAAAGGGCCAGCTCTCTTTAACTAAATGGTCGCTTGCTCCAGAATCCAATTTAAATGTCACTCGTGACTTACCGCTCGATGGCTTGCCTGCATCTGCCATGAAACATACAGAGTTTGTTTTTGAAGTTTGTTCAGATTTCCCATTCTTTGTTGCACTACGGGCTTCACTTTGTCGGCATTCGTTTGCTTTGTGACCAATTTTGTTGCACTTATAACAGCGACCTTGAAATTTCTTTTTGAGGTTCTTTTTTCCTGCAAAGGCTGTTTTCACCGGCATTTCTTCCTCCTCAGCTCGATTTTGAAATTTAGTTTCCTCCAGTAACAACCTTTCCTTGACCATGTTGTAATTTATGGACGATTCATCCATGTTTTGAAGTGCTGTAATTAACGGATCAAATTTTTCAGGCAGTGTCATAAATAATTGTGTTAAAACATCGCTTTCTGGAACCTCAGCCCCAGCCATCTTCAAATTTCTTACAAGATTTTCATATTTCATAAGATGCTCAGCTACTGACTCGCCTTCCTTTAGACGAAGATGCATTATTTGCTTTCTTACCAAGATTTGATTTACTATGGATTTCTTCGCAAATACATTCTTCAGGCTCTCCCACATATCTTTAGCCGTTTGCTTTTCGCGAATATATCCCAAGCAGTCATTGCTCACGAATGATACCAATTTGTCTCTCGCCAGTCGGTCCTTCTTCATGAAAACATTTTTAGCAACTTCTTCAGATGGTGGTAAATCTGTTAAAACTTCCACCAAATTCAAGTTTTCAAAATGAATTTTGACGCGAAATTGCCATTCATCATAACCGCGACCGTTAAATTGCGGAATGCCAACGTTATCTTTTTGTTCGCCCATAACCTTTTATAGATTTGGTTGGCTTTTATTTGAATAAAATTTTAATTTATTGAATTAGATCCGATTGCAACAAAAGGTTTCTAGAGAGTGAAAAAGTATACATACTAGCCAAAAAAAAAACTATAAAGGGAAAACCCAAGGCTTGCTATTCTAAAATTATATACATTTGAAATATCAATGATTGCTTTTCTCCAACAATATATACAATGACCACAATATCTATTCAGGTTAATACGAAGCTCGGAAAGAACACAACCTCGTTTGCAACCTCGTATGTATCTCGTTTGTACTTCTTATGCAAGTGGAAGTATCTACGCAGTTTACACGTACAAAAATAAAACGTTTAGAAAACGGCTGTAGCAAACGTTTCACAGTGGTTGCAAACACTAATAGAAACATGCATATATGGCCGTAAGTTCGGCCAGGCCGAATCTTATGTACCCTCCACCATGGATTGCGTAGAAACTTCTACTACAGACTATTTTCCACAATCGAATTACTTGGGTTGAGGTAACACTTGCCGATGGCAAGGTAAAAAAACTTCGTATTACCGTCTTCTCAAAAAAGCCGATAGAAATAAAAATTTTCTATAAAAATAAAATTTTGACAAAATTTTCTATAGAAATAAAATTTTGACAAAATTTTCTATAGAAACAAAATTTTGACAAAATTTTCTATAGAAATAAAATTTTGACAATATTTTCTATAGAAATAAAATTTTGACAAAATTTTCTATAGAAACAAAATTTTCTATAGAAATAAAATTTTGACAACATTTTCTATAGAAATAAAATTTTGACAAAATTTTCTATCGAAATAAAATTTTGACAAAATTTTCTATAGAAATAAAATTTTGACAAAATTTTCTATAGAAATAAAATTTTGACAAAATTTTCTATAGAAATAAAATTTTGAAAAAATTTTCTATAGAAATAAAATTTTGACAAAATTTTCTATAGAAATAAAATTTTGACAAAATTTCCTATAGAAATAAAATTTTGACAAAATTTTCTATAGAAATACAATTTTGACAAAATTTTCTATAGAAATACAATTTTGACAAAATTTTCTATAGAAATAAAATTTTGACAAAATTTTCTATAGAAATAAAATTTTAACAAAATTTTCTATAGAAATAAAATTTTAACAAAATTTTCTATAGAAATAACATTTTGAAAAAATTTTCTATAGACATAAAATTTTAACAAAATTTTCTATAGAAATAACATTTTGACAAAATTTTCTATAGAAATAACATTTTGACAACATTTTGTATAGAAATAACATTTTGACAAAATTTTCTATAGAAATAAAATTTTGACAAAATTTTCTATAGAAATAAAATTTTGACAAAATTTTCTATAGAAATAAAATTTTAACAAAATTTTTTATAGAAATAAAATTTTAACAAAATTTTCTATAGAAATAACATTTTGACAACATTTTCTATAGAAATAACATTTTGACAACATTTTCTATAGAAATAACATTTTGACAAAATTTTCTATAGAAATAAAATTTTAACAAAATTTTCTATAGAAATAAAATTTTAACAAAATTTTCTATAGAAATAACATTTTGAAAAAATTTTCTATAGAAATAAAATTTTGACAAAATTTTCTATAGAAAAAAAATTTTGACAAAATTTTCTATAGAAATAAAATTTTGACAAAATTTTCTATAGAAATAAAATTTTGACAAAATTTTCTATAGAAATAAAATTTTGACAAAATTTTCTATAGAAATAAAATTTTGACAAAATTTTCTATAGAAATAAAATTTTGACAAAATTTTCTATAGAAATAAAATTTTGAAAAATTTCCTATAGAAATAAAATTTTGAAAAAAATTTTCTATAGAAATAAAATTTTGACAAAATTTTCTATAAAAATAAAATTTGGCAAAATTTTCTATAGAAATAAAAATTTGACAAAATTTTTTCTATCGAAATGAAATTTTGATAAAATTTTTTCTATCGAAATGAAATTTTGACAAAACTTTCTATAGAAATAAAATTTTGGCAAAATTTTCTATAGAAATAAAATTTTTATAAAATTTTCTATAGAAATAAAATTTTAACAAAATTTTCTATAGAAATAACATTTTGACAAAATTTTCTATAGAAATAAAATTTTGATAAAATTTTCTATAGAAATAAAATTTTAACAAAATTTTCTATAGAAATAAAATTTTGACAAAAATTTCTATAGAATAAAATTTTTTCGTAATATTTTTCCTAATTCCACTGATATATATTGAATTGAATGTAAATATTTTTAAAGTTCACGCGAATTTCTTTAAACCTTTAAGGTGGGTATCAAGTTCGAGTTTAGCCGCTAAAATCGTCATTTTTTCACGATTACTTTTCTTTAATAATCCATTTTATGGAATACAATGAATGAAAATTTGCTTTGGGCTATTCCCCATCAAGTTATAATGAAATCTGCAACAAATATGTTTAATTATATGCCTTTTTTTACTGATTTAGTTTTCACTTTAGTGAAAAAATTACGATTTTAGCGGCTAAACTCGAACTTAATGCTCACCTTTACACTGGAGCAATATTTTTGGCAATTGCAAAATAATGTTTTTGCTTAAATGTAAAGGTTGTTAAATATTGTTTTTTTCAATCTTTACATATGAGCAAAATTTTTATTTTATTTCGCAATTGAACAAAATTAGATTGTGCTCGAGTGTATATTTAGGGTGCACAAATCGTTCAACATTACAGAGAGTTGTTGCTATTGATCATTTTTTCGTCCAATACGTAGAGGAGTCCACTGTTAATTATTTTTCACGGGAATATTTCAAAATTCATATTGAGTATATTTTTGTTACAATTAAAAAATTTGTTGTATCAATTAAAGTTTTAATTCAATATTAAACTCAATTAAGAATTTAATTGGAAATTTTTTCGTGAAATTTTTTTCTGTGTGCTGAAAGGCTCTAACGATACACCCTAAAAAAAATCGCTTATGTAACATATACCCCAAACACATTTTGCTTCAAGCATATATATTTTCAGGATTGGTCCAAACAAAATATTGTTTGTATTGTTCAAACCTATTATGTTTTACCTTAGGGCATACTCTGGTAGTAAAAAAAATTAATGCAATTTTCTCTGTGTGGATATATTTTTAAGGCGCCAATTGGTTGCTTCCATTATTTTACTTGCAGCATACTCTCTAGGTCTTTCTTGCTAAACACATATATGTTTATAGGCTATTTCCAAATTAATATATGTTGGCATCTAAGCATATTATATTTACAAACATTTTATGTCCCAAACATAATATGTTCTAACATATTATTATATATGTCCTAAACATGTTATGCTAGTTTATGAACATTATATGCTTGCACTTAAAAATATTGTGTTAAAAAATTTGAGTTCTAAACATATAATTTTTACACCCAAACATATGAAAAACAGTCTTTTTCGTCCGTGTAGCCACTTGGGCCAAATATAAAGCAATAAATCTAAATTCCATCTCGAATAACTTTATTTCTGAAAGTAATAGATCAAAATGCTTTAATAAGCTTGTAAACAATAAAACTAACTAACACTGAAATAAATGTGTCAACTGTCAGACAAGCGGTTTAGAAATAATAGCAACCTGAAATTGGCTACCTGCGGGCTTGTGATTCTCGTCTTGGTTTTGGAACGAGTTTTAGAACCAAATACCCATTTTTGTAATAGGTTTCGGAAAATCCAATTTTTTTTAAAGACGGCTTCCGGTTTTTCTATAGTTTCACTTCGATGGAAAGAATAAGCTTTTGTGCGTAGCCATTATATATTCCCATCATTATGGTAGTGGTTGCAGGTTATAAATATGTATGAAAAAAAAATTTGGCAAATATTTAATTTGATGTTCTTGAAGATTCATTTGTGTGTGTATGTGTGTGGGAGACAGTACCTTTCGAAGTATATACAGGTTGATGTGTTTGGGTTCTGTTTCCCATACTCTGGCGTGGTACAAGGTGCGGCTTTATTTCCCATTCGTGAGTTGTTGTTGTGAGTTATGCTCACATTACAGGATTCCATTATGGTATATGAATTGTGTGGGTTTTACATTCCCAATGGGATTGAATTTCTTCCAGTATGAACACGGTAATGTTACCTGAAGTTACAATGTGTTCATGCAGCAGCTACATCCGTTCCATAGAATGTTAAATCTAAAATTTTAGTGTTCCATTTATGCATCTCATTTTCCATATGGATGAAATTCGTTTGTAATTTCAAATTGAAAATTTCAGTTATTTTTGCTTTCAAGTGCACAGAATTCTAGTACATGGAATTCATTTGAAGGCGGAAGGTTTGAAACAATTCATGTAACTCTACACTATACTAAGTCGACTTAGTATAACATGCCATTAAGGTATTTATGTATGTCCGTATGTTGTATGTTCTATACCATACACTGAACTTCTCCACTTTATGTGTGAGTAATTTTACGCTCTTAATGTATTGGGTATCCTGTGTCTCTTATTTATTACACACAAGAGATGAGTTTTGTAACCACTTAAGAAATTCTCGCAAAAACAAAAAACGAAACTCTTTAAGAAATGTGAATGTTTGTAATTTGGAGAAAATAAAGGTAACAGGTTGGCTGATAAGTCCCCGGTCTGACACATAGATGGCGCCGCTAGTATTAAATGCATTTTATTTTTATATAGTACCAACCTTCTAATGTTTCGTGTCAAAATTTGACGTCTGTAAGTCAATTAGTTCATGAGATAGATCGTCTCTTCTGAAGCAACTTTTGTTATTGTGAAAAAAATGAAAAAAAAAAGAATTTCGTGTTTTGATAAAATACTGTTTTTTGAAGGAAAAAAATACGGTGGCAAAAACTTGGCTTGATAATGAGTTTCCGGACTCTGCCCCAGGGAAATCAACAATAATTGATTGGTATGCAAAATTCAAGCGTGCTGAAATGAGCACGGAGGACGGTGAACGCAGTGGACACCCGAAAGAGGTGGTTACCGACGAAACCATCAAAAAAATCCACAAAATGATTTTGAATGACCGTAAAATGAAGTTGATCGAGATAGCAGATGCCTTAAAGATATCAAAGGAACGTGTTGGTCATATAATTCAACAATATTTGGATATGCGGAAGCTCTGTGCCACGCGAGCTCACATTTGACCAACAACAACAACGTGTTGATAATTCTGAGCGGTGTTTGCAGCTGTTAACTCGTAATGCACCCTAGTTTTTCCGTCGATATGCGACAATAGATGAAACATGGCTCCATCACTACACTCCTGAGTCCAATCGATAGTCGGCTGAGTGGACAGCGACCGGTGAATCGTCTTCGAAGCGTGGAAAGACTCAAAAGTCCGCTGGCAAAGTAATGGCTTCTGTTTTTTGGGATGCGCATGGAATAATTTTTATCGATTATCTTGAGAAGGAAAAAACCATCAACAGTCACTATTATATGGCATTATTGAAGCGTTTGAAGGTCAAAATCGCGGCAAAACGGCCCCATATGAAGAAGAAAAAAGTGTTGTTCCACCAAGACAACGCACCGTGCCACAAGTCATTGAGAACAATGGCAAAAATTCACGAATTGGGATCTGGCCCCCAGTGACTTTTTCTTGTTCTCAGACCTCAAACGGATACTCGCATGGAAAAAATTTGGCTCCAATGAAGAGGTGATCGCCGAAACTGAGGCCTATTTTGAGGCAAAACCGAAGTAGTACTACCGAAATGGTATAAAAAAATTGAAATGTCGTTATAATCGTTGTATCGCTCTTGAAGGGAACTATATTGAATTATAACAAGTATATACGGCCGTAAGTTCGGCCAGGCCGAATCTAATGTACCCTCCGCCATGGATTGCGTAGAAACTTCTACGAAAGACTGTCATCGACAATCGAATTACTTGGGTTGTGATATCTTAAAACTTCTTAACATCGCTTTCCAAATTGCGAGTTAGTCCATACGTGGTATGCATTAGACAATACGTAGAGAGCCAGAATTGAAATATGGGGGTCGCTTATATGGGGGCTATATACAATTATGAACTTGATATGGACCAATTTTTGTGTGATTGGGGATCGATTTATCTGATGGCTATATATAACTATAGACCGATATGGACCTAGTTAGGCATGGTTGTTAACGGCCATATACTAGCACAATGTACCAAATTTCAACTGACTCGTATGAAATTTGCTCCTCCAAGAGGCTCCAAATCCAAATTTCGGGATCGCTTTATATGGGGGCTAACTATGATTATGGACTGATATGGACCACTTTTGGCATAGTTGTTAAATATCATATACTACCACCACGTTCCAAATTTAAACCAGATCGGATCAATTTTGCTTCTCCAAAAGGCACCGGAGGTCAAATCTGGGGATCGGTTTATATGGGGCTATATATAATTATGGACTGATATCAACCAATTCCTGCATTGTTGTTGGATACCATATACTAACTTCAGGTACCAAATTTCAACCAAATCGGATGAATTTTGCTCTTCCAAGAGGCTCCGGAGGTCAAATCTGGGGATCGGTTTATATAAGGCCTATATATAATTATGAACCGATTTCGACCAATTTTTGCATGGATGTTTAAGGCCATATATTAACACAACGTACCAAATTTCAACTGAATCAGATGAATTTTGGTCTTCCAAGAGGCTCCGGAGGTCAAATCTGGTGATCGGTTTATATGTGGACCAATTTTTGCATGGTCATTGGAGACAATATATTAACACCATTTACCAAGTTTCAGCCGAATCGGATGAAATTTGCTTCTCTTAGAGGCTCCGCAAGCCAAATCGGGGGATCGGTTTATATTGGGGCTATATATAATTATGGACCGATGTGGACCAATTTTTGCATGGTTATTATAGACTATATACTAACACCATGTACCAAATTTCAGCCGGATCGGATGAAATTTGCTTCTATTAGAGGATTCGCAAGCCAAATTTGGGGGTCCGTTTATATGGGGGCTATACGTAAAAGTGGACAGATGTGGAACAATTTGTGCATGGGTGTTAGGGAAAACGCGTGTAAATCGGTGAAATCGTTTATTTAAAAAATCAAATTAAATTTCTTTTTCAAGTTCAATTAGTATAAAATTCAGGAAAAATATTCAGTTAGGCTTCCGCTTTTCCAAATCCGAATTGCCGGGCCTCACGCTTGACACCTGCCATCAGATTTTGTACAGCCACCTTGTCCATCTTCTTCGCCGCAGAAAGCCAGTTTGCCTTGAACTGCTGCTCGTCCTTAGCAGTTTGTTGGTCTTCTTTAGGTTCCACTTGACAATAGCCCAGTATTTCTCAATTGGGCGGAGCTCTGGCGTGTTGGAAGGGTTCTTGTCGTTGGGAACCACCTGCACGTTGTTGGCGGCGTACCACTCCATGGCCTTTTTACCGTAATGGCAAGATGCCAAATCCGGCCAAGACAGTACGGAACAACCGTGTTTCTTCAGGAAAGGCAGCAGACGTTTATTCAAACATTCTTTCACGTAAATTTCTTCGTTGACAGTCCCGGAAGCTATGAAAATGCTGCTTTTCAAGTTACAGGTACAGATGGCTTGCCAAACCAGATATTTCTTTGCGAACTTTGACAGTTGTATGTGCTTGAAAATATCTGCTAACTTTCCCCTTCAGTTTGCCGTATAAAACTCCTGTCCCGGAAGCTGCGTCAAAGCCGACTACAAGGCTTTGACGTAGGTTTCGTCGTCCATTGCCACGAAGTCAAACTTCGTCAGCATCGTCGTGTACAGCCCCGGGATCGCGCTTTGGCCGTCGTATTTTGTTTATCATGGCGGTTTGGAGTCACTGCCTTCTTGTAAGTCGATAGTCCGGCTCGTTTTTTGGCTCGATGCACGGTTGTAGACGATACACCCAGCTTATTTGTGGCATCTCGGAGAGAGAGGTTAGGGTTTCGCTTGAAACTACCGGTAACTCTCTTTGTCGTCTCAGCGGCTTCCGGTTTTCGATTTCCCCCCGATCCAGACTTCCTGGCTGTCGACAAACGTTCCCCCAAACACTTGAATTACATTTGTAACGGTTGATTTGGCAACTTTTAGCGATTTTGCCAGCTTTGCGTGCGATTAGCTCGGATTTTCGCGATGCGAGAGCAAAATTTTGATACGCTGCTCTTCTTGCTTGGACGGCATTTTGACAACTGAAGAGTGAATTCCAAAATCAAAATAGGAGCAACATTCTACACACACACACCTTCAAAATGAGGGGTGTTCAGGTTTTTTAAATGCAAAATTGAAAGAAATACTTCAAGTTTATATTGACCAAATTTTGACCGTATCACCCTTTATTTGCAATACCATCCGACCTACATCAATAACAACTACTTGTGCCAAGTTTCAAGTCGATAGCTTGTTTCGTTTGGAAGTTAGCGTGATTTCAACAGACGGACGGACGGACGGACATGCTCAGATCAACTCAGAATTTCACCACGACCCAGAATATATATACTTTATGGGGTCTTAGAGCAATATTTCGATGTGTTACAAACGGAATGACAAAGTTAATATACCCCCATCCTATGGTGGAGGGTATAAAAAGCTGAAAAAATGAAAAATTAAAATTTGCTTCCTAGAAGCAGGTACACAAAACCCAAATTTAAAACAGAATTGTGTCTTAAAAGTATCCTTACTTGTATTCTCCGCTTCTCTGGCTCGGAATCAATACCAAAATTTTTAAAGTAAAGACAAAATCTTTGGAACCGGACATGCTTTTTTTTCAGTGTGGTAAAGCTTTTTACTAGGATATAAATCTACGATACCAAAATATTAGCTCTCTTTCCCTTTTCTCCTTTTTTTTTAGATTTCGATTTAGACAGGTCTCCCATATTTAAAAAAAAGGTCTTTGGAAAATGCCGCTTCAAATATATCTGCATAAAGGCCAACAAGGATAATGGCTAATCATGAGTGGACAAGATGTTCACCAAAAATATAAATAAATATGAATTCAATTAAAATTCGGACACATTGAATTAATTTGAAATTTTACTTAAATTTCAAACAGAATTTTCATGGTTATGACATAGATAGCAAAACAGATGCCAATGATGATGATGGTGATGCTGCTGTTCCTGATGTCTGACCAATTGAATAAATTCAAATACTTTAGGTCAATGATAATGGTGTCTCCGGGCCACCTAATCAACAAACATTCATATGCATGCAAAGTATCCCCTATATGATTGACCTTTATTGGCTTTTCTGGCTTTAGTGGCTGTTTGTTTGTTTTTTTTTTTTAGGAAAATGACCAAAAGTTTCCAAACACACAAAAAATTGGACCTGATGATATTTTTCTGACAGCTGCTTTTGCGAATTTCTATTAAAAGGATATTTGGACTTGTGTTCGTACTACTACTACCATATACCTTGCATAAATTTTTCCTTGACCTTTCCCTAACATTTCTTCTTCTATTTTGTCTTACAAAGATCGTAGCTACTTTGAAGCTACAAATAGACAGCTCATTTATGCGGTAAGCTTTATACAAGGGGGTGGTTTTCTTTTACTTTCAATTCCTTTTGTTGAGTTTTTTGGGACGAAATATGTGAGGGGTTTTTCTTCAAGGTCTGTTAAAATTTCAAGCACGTAACCCATCAAAGACACCAAATGAATGTATACCTAAAATGTTGTTTTTTGTTTCCTCTTCATACTAATAATACATAGGTAGTTATATATGCTATACATATATACCAAATACATAAGGTATTAGTTGGGATAGATGGAAACTTGTTAGACCACTGACAGTTGAAACTGTTAAGGCCATTGTGATAACACAGATAGTGTGAATATTTCCCTTATCAATGAGTGATGTCCGAGTGTTATATTTAGCTCAATGCCAAGGAAAGCCTTTTCTACTGGCCACAAGTAAATATGTCCGGAAGTTTGATAAGTTACTGGGAACCAACGTGGTGCAATGGTTGAAAGTCCGCCTTGCATACATAGGGTCGTTGGTTCGATCCCAGTTTCGACCGAACACCAAAAAGTTTTTCAGTGGTTGTTTATCCACTCTCAGTAATGCTGGTGGTGTATCATAACAGGACCCAATACTCTGGGAAACACATGGAAAGAATTGATGGTGTCTGGACCAGCGAATAAAATCGCCGAGTCGTGCCGCCGATTTTAGCTTCCGCCGACCAATTTTAACCAACTCCCAACTCCAATTTAGCCACCAGTTAATCAAACATATTGATTTAAATCAGAAAAATGTATTAATAATTGTTGTATTTGTTTTTTTCCAAAAATTTTAACCTTCACCCACAATCAACAACAAACATTTAGCTCTGAAAATTTGAATGAAATATAGAGTTGATCAGAGAATGAAGCCGCCGAGTCGTGCCGCCGATTTTAGCCGCAGTCGACCAGTATTTGCCAGTAGAAGCCGCGACCGAATATGTCGACTCATCTTGTCTCAAAATAAGCTTCGAATTAATCAAAAATATTGATTTAAATCAGGAAAAAATATTAAATTCTTGTATTTTTTGTCAAAATGTTTACCTTTCCACCCAAAATCCATCAGTATCAAGTAGCTATAACAATTTTGCAAAAATTTAGCTCAGAAAATTTGAATGAAATGTAAATGTGATTGTAAGATTGGTTGTACAACTAATCTCATTACCATTCGGATAACTCCAAATTGATTATACCATGCGTGGCGCAGGGTATTATAAGTTAGTGCATATGTTTTTAACACCCAGAAGGAGACGAGATAGACACATGGTGTCTTTGGCAATAATGCTCAGGGTGGGTCCCTGAGTCGATATAACCATGTCCGTCTGTCCGTCCGTCCGTCCGTCTGTGCGTCCGTCCGTCCGTCCGTCTGTCCGTCCGTCTGTCTGTGAACACATTTTTGTGATTAAAGTCTAGGTCGCAATTTAAATCCAATCGCCTTCAAATTTGGCACATGTTCCTAATTTGGGTCAGAATAGAACCCTATTGATTTTGGAAGAAATCGGTTCAGATTTAGATATAGCTCCCATATATATCTTTCGCCCGATAGGCACTAAAATGGACCCACAAGCCAGATTTTTGGCCGAATTTGGCTGAAATTTTGCACTAAGAGTACAATTAGTATGCAAAATTTGATTGAAATCGGTTTACGTTTAGATATAGCTCCCATATATATCTTTCGCCCGATATGGACTAATATGGTCCTAAAAGCCAGACTTTTGGGCCAATTTGGTTGAAATTTTGCACAGGGAATAGATTTAGCATTGTAGCTATGCGTGCCAAATTTGGTTGAAATCGATTCAGATTTAGATATAGCTCCCATATATATCTTTCCCCCGATATGGACTAATATGGTCCTAGAAGCCAGATTTTTGGCCCAATTTGTTTGAAATTTTGCACTAGGAGTACAATTAGTGGTGCAGTTAATTACGCCAAATATGATTGAAATCGGTTCAGATTTAGATATGGCTCCCATATATAACTTTCGCCCGATTTACACTCATATGACCACAGAGGCAAATTTTTTGCTCCGATTTAGTTGAAATTTTGCGCAGAGTGTAGAATTAGCATTGTAGCTATGCGTGCCAAATTTGGTTGAAATCGGTTCAGATTTAGATATAGCTCCCATATATATGTTTTTCTGATTTCGACAAAAATGGCCAATATACCAACATTTTCCTTGTAAAATCGCCACTGCTTAGTCGAAAAGTTGTAAAAATGACTCTAATTTTCCTAAACTTCTAATACATATATATCGAGCGATAAATCATAAATAAACTTTTGCGAAGTTTCCTTAAAATTGCTTCAGATTTAAATGTTTCGCATATTTATACCCTTCACCACTACTGTGGTACAGGGTATAATAAGTTTGTGCATTTGTATGTAACGCCAAGAAGGAGTAATCATAGACCAACCTTTTAGTATACGGATCGGCTTAGAATTAAATTCTGAGTCGATTTAGCGATGTCCGTCTGTCTGTCTGTCTGTCTGTCCGTCTGTCTGTCCGTCTGTCTGTCTGTCTGTCCGTCTGTCTGTTGATGTATTTTTGTGTGCAAAGTACAGCTCGCAGTTTTTGTCCGATTGCCCTAAAATTTGGTATAGGGTCCTGTTTCGGCTCAAAGACAATCCCTATTGATTTTGGAAAAAATCGGTTCAGATTTAGATATAGCTACCATATATATTTTTCACCGATCTGGTCATAATTGGCGTGTATATCAACCGATCTTCCTCAAATTCCGTACATCCGAATATTTTCTGAGTCTCGAAAAACTTGCAAAATATCAGCCAAATCGGTTCAGATTTAGATATAGCTCCCATATATAGCTTTCGCCCGATTTACACTCATATGACCACAGAGGCTAATTTTTTGCTCCGATTTAGTTGAAATTTTGCACAGGGAGTAGAATTAGCATTGTTGCTATGCGTGCCAAATTTGATTGGAATCGGTTAGGATTTAGATATAGCTCCCATATATAGCTTTCGCCCGATTTACACTCATATGACCACAGAGGCAAATTTTTTGCTCCGATTTAGTTGAAATTTTGCACAGGGAGTAGAATTAGCATTGTTGCTATGCGTGCCAAATTTGGTTGAAATCGGTTCAGATTTAGATATAGCTCCCATATATATGTTTTTCTGATTTCGACAAAAATTGTCAAAATACCAACATTTTCCTTGTAAAATCGCCACTGCTTAGTCGAATAGTTGAAAAAATGACCCTAATTTTCTTAAACTTCTTATACATATATATCGAGCGATAAATCATAAATAAACTTTTGCGAAATTTCCTTAAAATTGCTTCAGATTTATATGTTTCCCATATTTTTTTTTACTAACATTGTGTTCCACCCTAGTGCATTAGCCGACTTAAATTTTAAGTCTATAGATTTTGTAGAGTCTATCAAATTCTGTCCAGATCGAGTGATATTTAAATGTATGTATTTGGGACAAACCTTTATATATAGCCCCCAACACATTTGACGGATGTGATATGGTATCGAAAATTTAGATCTACAAAGTGGTGCAGGGTATAATATAGTCGGCCCCGCCCGACTTTAGACTTTCCTTACTTGTTTTTTACTAAAATTGTGTTCCACCCTAGTGCATTAGCCATCTTAAATTTTGAGTCTATAGATTTTGTAGAAGTCTATCAAATTCTGTCCAAATCGAGTGATATTTAATTGTATGTCTTTGGGACAAACCTTTATATATAGCCCCCAACACATTTGACGGATGTGATATGGTATCGAAAATTTAGATCTACAATGTGGTGCAGGGTATAATATGGTCGGCCCCGCCCGACTTTAGTTTTTCCTTACTTGTTTTTTTATACCCTTCACCACTACTGTGGTACAGGGAATAATAAGTTTGTGCATTTGTATGTAACGCCAAGAAGGAAAAGTCTGAGACCCATCGTTTAGTATACCGATCGTCTTAGAATTAAATTCTGAGTCGATTTAGCGATGTCCGTCTGTCTGTCTGTCTGTCCGTCTGTCTGTCTGTGTGTTGATGTATTTTTGTGTGCAAAGTACAGCTCGTAGTTTTAGTCCGATTGTCCTAAAATTTGGTATAGGGTCCTGTTTCGGATCAAAGACGATCCCTATTGATTTTGGAAAAAATCGGTTCAGATTTAGATATAGCTGCCATATATATTTTTAACCGATCTGGTCGTAATTGGCGTGTATATCAACCGATCTTCCTCAAATTCCGTACATCCAAATATTTTATGAGTCTCGAAAAACTTGCAAAATATCAGCCAAATCGGTTCAGATTTAGATATAGCTCCCATATATAGCTTTCGCCCGATTTACACTCAAATGACCACAGAGGCCAATTTTTTGCTCCGATTTAGTTGAAATTTTGCACAGGGAGTATAATTAGCATTGTAGCCGTACGTGCCAAATTTGGTTGAAATCGGTTCAGATTTAGATATATCTCCCATATATAGCTTTCGCCCGATTTACACTCATATGACCACAGAGGCCAATTTTTAACTCCGATTTAGTTGAAATTTTGCACAGGGAGTATAATTAGCATTGTAGCTATGCGTGCCAAATTTGGTTGAAATCGGTTCAGATTTAGATATGGCTCCCATATATAACTTTCGCCCGACTTACACTCATATGACCACAGAGGCAAATTTTTTGCTTCGATTTAGTTGAAATTTTGCACAGGGAGTAGAATTAGCATTGTAGCTATGCGTGCCAAATTTGGTTGAAATCGGTTCAGATTTAGATATAGCTCCCATATATAGCTTTCGCCCGATTTACACTCATATGACCACAGAGGCCAATTTTTTGCTCCGATTTAGTTGAAATTTTGCACAGGGGGTAGAATTAGCATTGTAGCTATACGTGCCAAATTTGGTTGAAATCGGTTCAGATTTAGTTATAGCTCCAATATATAGCTTTCGGGAGATTTACACTCATATGACCACAGAGGCCAATTTTTAACTCCGATTTAGTTTAAATTTTGCACAGGGAGTAGGATTAGCATTGTAGCTATGCGTGCCAAATTTGGTTGAAATCGGTTCAGATTTAGATATATCTCCCATATATAGCTTTCGTCCGATTTACACTCATATGACCACAGAGGCCAATTTTTAAGTCCGATTTAGTTGAAATTTTGCACAGGGAGTATAATTAGCATTGTTGCTATGCGTGCCAAATTTGGTTGAAATCGGTTCATATTTACATATAGCTCCCATATATATATATTTCTGATTTCGACAAAAATTGTCAAAATACCAACATTTTCCTTGTAAAATCGCCACTGCTTAGTCGAAAAATTGTAAAATTGACTCTAATTTTCCTAAACTTCTAATACATATATCGAGCGATAAATCATAAATAAACTTTTTCGAAGTTTCCTTAAAATTGCTTTAGATTTTAATGTTTCCCCTATTAGCCGACTTACATTTGTGCATTAGCCGACTTACATTTTGAGTCTATAGATTCTGTAGAAGTCTATATAAACTGTCCAGATCGAGTGATATTTAAATGTATGTATTTGGGACAAACCTTTATATAGCCTCCAACACATTTGACGGATGTGATATGGTATCGAAAATTTAGATCTACAAAGTGGTGCAGGGTATAATATAGTCGGCCTCGCCCGACTTTAGACTTTCCTTACTTGTTTTATAATGGATAATTGCCATCCGCCGAATACACAAATTTATGTCGACTTAGCCGTCAAGCCGCCGCCGGAGGCAAAAATTTAGGGTTAGCTGCCGCCGTCTTCATTCTCTGGTCTGGACCCTAAGGCTAAGATTCATTCCACTTTCTTTGCCAGAAAAAGAAACAAGATACATGGATCTTATTTCTTTCAGGCTATTACCAGCTTGTGAGACTGCACCCTGAGGAGCACTTTCGCTTTCATCAAGGCCTCTGGGTGGAGGACCTATACATATCTCAAGGACAGTATACAATTTGATGACGGAGTGGAAGGAAGAGAAAAGGAGTTTAGCACGAAGCCGCTTTGTACGGATTCGTGTCATCCTCCTTAACCACCAAATACCCGCCATTAAATACAGCCGAGAGTTCAACGGCATAGAATCTTAAATTTCTGCATAATACCTATCGATTGAATACCACCAAGATTACTTGGTAATGTGAGTTTTTGTTGGAGAAATTACCATCAAGATTACTTGGTAATGAGAGATCTTCTCTCTTCTCAAATAGGGCCGAAAGTGCGTCCGAGTCGAAAATTGATTTTTTGTAAATACCTATGAATTTAGTAACCACCAATATTACTTGATAATTAGCATTTTTCTGAGTAAGTTCACCCAAATGACATGGAAATTAAAGTTTTTGTTGGGTAAGTTAACAGAAAAATTAGTTTTTGCTGCATAAATTACCACCAAGATTATTTAGGCATGAGAGTTTCTGCTGCGCGATACAACCAAATACCGCCATTAAATACAGCTGAAAATTCGGCCGAATATAATCTTAAATTTCTTCATAATACCTATCAAATAAGCTACCACCAAGATTACTTGGTAATAAGAGATTTTGCTGGGCGATACCTCCGAATACCTACACTCCCTACCTACATTGTTCCCTCCCTGGGACCACGTTTGACAAAATTTTCCGTTGATTTTCTTTCTTGACGTTGCTGCTAGACTTTACTCCCACCACTTGCTTCGAGGCTTATATGAGTACATAAACTTACTTTACTTCCTTTCACAATTGTTGTTGTTTAAAAAAAAATACTTAACAAATTCTAGAGTTCAACTAGTAAGAAAATAAAGGCAAATAGAGAAAATATAAAAAAGAGAAAATAATCCTTAGTTTAATGAAAGAACAAAAAAAGAAGGCCGTGACCTTGGTTGCCATCGGTTCGTTTCCTTTCTTTAGAGTTCCCTTTAATCAGGATGAATCATGAAATACTCAGCCACAAAACTCATTCATGCACCTTCAGGAGTTACATGCCACCACGGCCTTCATATGGAAGCCGTTTTTTGTTCTATAACTCTTCTTTTTTGTTTACTTTTCTTGTGGTAACAAACTGAGTTTGATGCTGACTCTGCTTTCTTAGTCTTTATTATGAAAAAAAAAGGAAATTTTCTTTACTTTTTCAATTCTTTCATTTCACTTTCTAAGAATTCAACAACTTGCATGTGGCAAAATTGAATAAAAACAAAAATATATCCCTTCCAAAAAACAAAACGCTTCGCAAGCATTAAAGGAATTTCAATGAAGGAAGATCTACAAAACCATTCTTGTTTTATAGCCTGCACCACTGTGTGGAACAGGGTATTATAAGTTAGTGAACATGTTTGCAACATCCAGCATGAGACGAGTAGACTATATGGCAATATTGCTCAGAACCACTTCCTGGGTCGATATCCGAAGCTCCATGAACACATTTTTAGAAATAAAATTTTGACACAAGTTACTGTAGAAATAAAATTTTTAGAGAATTTTCTATAATAAAATTTTGAGACAATTTTCCATTGAAATAAAATGTTGCCAAAGTATTCTTTAGAAATAAACTTTTGCCAACATTTTGTGTAGAAATAAAATTTTGACAAAATTTTCTTAGAAATAAAATTTTGAGAAAATTTCCAACGAAATCAAATTTTGAAAAAAAAATCTACAAAAATGGAATTATAAAAAAATTGCTATAGAACAAAATAAAATAAAATTTAAGAAACTAAAATTTTAAGAAAATTTTGACAAAATTTTCTATAGAAATAAATAATACAGACAGAAAAAAAATTGGAGAAAATTTTCTATAGAAATAAAATGTTGAGAAAATTCTCTATAGAACTAAAATTTTGACAAAATTTTCAATAGAAATAAATTTTTCTGTAAAAATAACAGTTTAACACTTTTTTTTATACAAATAAAATTTTTGACAAAATCTTCTATAAAAATAAAATGACAAAATTTGACAAAATTTTCTACAGAAATAAAATTTTGAGAAAATTTTCTATAGAAATAACAATTTAACAAAATCTTCTACAGAAATAAAATCTGACAAAATTTTCTATAGAAATAAAATTTTCTATACAAATAAAATTTTTAACAAAATTTTCTATATAAATTAATTTTTTGACAAAATCTTCTATAGAAATTAAAATATTGACACAATTTTCTATAGAAACAAAATTTTGAAAAAATTTCTATAAAAATAAAATATTGACAAAATTTTCTACAGAAATAAAATCTTGCCAAATTTCTATAGAAATAAAATTTTTACAAAATTTTCTATAGAGCTAAAATTTTCTATACAAGTAAAATGTTTGACAAAATCTTCTATAGACATTAAAATATTGACACAATTTTGTATAGAAACAAAATTTTGACAAAATTTTCTATAGAAATAAGATTTTAATAAAATTTTATTTCTATAGAAATAATTTTTATTTTTTTTTTCTATAGAAATAATATAATTTTCTATAGAAATAAAATGATTGACAAAATCTTCCATAGAAATTAAAATATTTACACAATTTCCTATAGAAACAAAATTTTGACAGAATTTTCTATTGAACTAAAATTTTTTATAGAACTAAAATTTTGCAAAATTTTCAATAGAAACAACATCATTTTTTACAAAATTTTCTATAGAAATAAAAAAAAATAAAAAATTTTCTACAGAAATAAATAAATAGAAATAAAGTTTGGACAAAATCGTTTACAGAAATAAAATTTTGAGAAAATTCTCTATAGAAATAAAAATTTGATCAAATTTTCTATACACTGAAAAAAAGTGAACTGTTTTATAGGAAAAATGAACTACCACGCACGAAAATTGAACTAAATTTTACTCCACATTTTGAGATTTCCACAAAGCGTTGTTAAAACCAGGAAATTTTAATGCGCTGTTGTACTTTTTAAATGCAGTTCACGCAATTACATCATCTCATAGAAAAAAAAATTAACTAAAAGTAAAGGAGAAAATCATTGGCGCCAAATCATGACCATTTTAACCATACAGTAGTTTATTCTTACTATTTTTGGGAATCGTACGAAAATGTTCATTTGTTTTAGTTCATATTGGACTTATGTGTACGGTATTTGAACTTTATACTCACGTTTACTTCATAAACTTTTAGATACATACTTAAAAAAAGTGAGATTTCATTAAGCTGTGGAAAATTTCGATAAAAATAATAAAATTTAACTACAAGCAAATATTTTTTTCCAATAAAAATAAGTTAAATTTAGTTTAACTATGGAAATTTTTGTCCGTGTAGAAATAAAATTTTAACAATATAGCCATATAGAAATTAAAATATTGACACAATTTTCTATAGAAACAAAATGTTGACATAATTTTCTAAAGAACTAAAATTTTGACACAATTTTAAATAAATGTTTCTATAGAAATAAAATTTTAACAAAATTTTCTATAGAAATAAAATCTTGCCAAATTTTCTATAGAAATAAAATTTCGACAAAGTTTTCTATAGAAATAAAATTTTTGACAAAGTTTACTATAGAAATAACATTTTTGACAAAATTTTCTGTAGAAATAAAATTTTGACAAAAAATTCTATAGAAACTAAAATATTGACACAATTTTCTATAGAAACAAAATATTGACAGAATTTCCTATTGAACTAAAATTTTTTTTATAGAACTAAAATTTTGCAAAATTTTTTATAGAAACAACATTTTCCATTTTATACAAAATTTTCTATAGAAATAAAAAAAATACAAAATTTTCTATAGAAATAAATAAATAGCAATAAAGTTTGGACAAAATCGTTTACAGAAATAAAATTTTGACAAAATTTTCTATAGAAATAAAAATTTAACAATATAGATATATAGAAACAAAAATATTGACACAATTTTCTATAGAAATTAAATTTTGACAAAATTTTCTAAAGAAATAAAATTTTGACAAAATTTTAAATAAATATTTCTATGGAAATAAAATTTTAACAAAATTTTCTATAGAAATAAAATCTTGCCAAATTTTCTATAGAAAAAAATTGAAAAAATTTTCTATAGAACTAAAATTTTGACAAAAGTTTCTGTAGAAATAAAATATAAAATTTTTTATAAAAATAAAATTTTGACAAAATTTCTTATAGAAATAAAATGTTGACGAAATTTTTTCTAGAAATAAAACTTTGACGAAATTTTGAATAGAAATAAAATTTTGACAAAATTTTCTATAGAAATAAAATGCTTGACAAAATTGTCTATAGAAATAAAATATTTAACAAAATCTTCTATAGAAATTAAAATATTGACACAATTTTCTATAGAAACAACATTTTGATTGAATTTTTTATAGAACTAAATTTTTTTTTATAGAACTAAAATTTTGAAAAATTTTCTATATAAACAAAAATTTTGAATAATTTTCTATAGAAATAATATATTATATTAAAAAAAAATAATATATTAAAAAAAATTTGCAAAAGTTTATAAGTTTTGACAAAATTTTCTTTAGAAATAAAATTTTGCAATTTTTTTGTATAACAATAAATATTTGCAAAAATTTTTTACAGATAAAATTTTGACAAATGTATTACAATTTTGATACAATGTTGATTGATCGTTTACTATAGACAAATTCCAAACATTTTCTTTCTATAGAATTACAATTTTGATTTTTATACCCTTCACCACTACTGTGGTACAGGGTATAAAAAGTTTGTGCATTTGTATGTAACGCAGAGAAGGAAAAGTCTGAGACCCATCGTTTAGTATACCGATCGTCTTAGAATTAAATTCTGAGTCGATTTAGCGATGTCCGTCTGTCTGTCTGTCCGTCCGTCTGTCTGTCTGTCTGTTCATGTATTTTTGTGCGCAAAGTACAGGTCGCAGTTTAAGTCCGATCGTCCTCAAATTTGGCATAGGGTCGTTTTTTGGGACAAAGACAATCGCTATTGATTTTGGAAAAAATAGGTTCAGATTTAGATATAGCTGCCATATATATTTATCGCCGATCTGGTCATAATTGGCGTGTTTATCAACCGATGTTCTTCAAATTCAGTACATCCGAATATTTTATGAGTCTCGAAAAACTTGCAAAATATCAGATTAATCGGTTCAGATTTAGATATAGCTCCCATATATATCTTTCGTCCGATTTAGACTCATATGATCACAGAGGCCAAAGGTTACTACCGATTTTCGTGAAATTTTGCATAAAGAGTAGAATTGACATTCTACCAATGCTTGATAAATTTGATTGTAATCGGTTCAGATTTGGATATAGCTCCCATATATATCTCTCGTCCGATTTAGACTCATAAGACCACAGAGACCAAAGTTTACCACCGATTTACGTGAAATTTTGCACAAAGAGTGGAATTGACATTCTACCAATGCTTGATAAATTTGATTGAAATCGGTTCAGACTAAGATATAGCTCCCATATATATCTTTCGTCCGATTTGCACTTATATGGCCTCAGAAGCCAGAGTTTTGCCGTGATTTAGTTCAAATTTTGCACAAGGAGTAAGTTTAATAGTATAGGTAAGTGTACCAAATTTGGTTGAAATCGGTTCAGATTTAGATATAGCTCCCATATATATCTTTCGCCCGATTTATACTCAAATGACCACGGGGGCCAAAGTTAAACTTATATTTACGTGAAATTTTGCAGAGATAACAGAATTATTATTCTAACTATGCATGCTAAATTTAGTCGAAATCGGTTCAGATTATATATAGCTCCCGTTATATGTACACCAGAGTTGGGAAAATATGGTAGACTATTTCATATTTTAGACCCATTTTCAATAGGATTTTCCTCCAATTGACTGCATAGTTTCCACGGAGAATATATTTAATATGATATTTAAGTGTGTCAAGTTTGATCTAATTTGGTTCAGAATTAGATAAAGCCTCCATATATTCGTTTTTCCTGTTTATACAAATATGGCCAAAATTCCCTGACTTTATACAAAATTCTGTGATGATTTCCCCATATCTTAGTCATATCCTACACACTGCAATGCCAGACTTTTCACAGAACGATTGGGTTTTAAATAAGGCTCCAAGTCACCCGACTTGACAAAATAATATATCACAACCTACACTTGACCACATATATTGGCAAGATTTAACCAATATCCTTGTAAAATCGTCACTGCTGAGTAGCAAAAATTGTAAATGTTACTCAAATTGTATATCTCGAATACATAAGTACACGCAAAGAAAAAAAACGTTTGGAAAACGTGTACCGAAAACGTGTTTCGTTTGTTAGAGTTTTTTGAATTGCTTCGAAAATTTGAAACTTTTATCACCAAAAAAATTCGTTTGTTACAACATTTCTATTTTTTCAATAAAAAAAGTTATTTTTGAAACAACAACGCAGTCCATTTCGTTTATATCAAACACTGTTCTTTTCTGACTTTTAGTCTTTAATAAGACACATTTTACAGTTCAAAATTTAATATACTACAATGTAATAATGAACATTTTTTCGGAATCTTCCGAACATATCTGGAATATATGTAAAAAAAAAAACAAAAAACAAAAAAAAAAGTTTGGTCGAAGCAGGGATCGAACCCACGACCCTTGGAATGCAAGTCGGACGTAGCAACCACTGCTCCACGATGCCAAACTAAATGTTTGTTTCTGTTAAATAAACTTTGTTTATTCGGTTCGTGGGCGCCGCAAGCTATGCTATATAAATATAACTTATATGGATATTTATCTATTGATGACCATAACAGGTACATAGCTCAGTGGTTAGTGTGTTGGCTTACAAAGTGCATGGTCCGCGGTTCGATTCTCCGTCCAGGCGAAAGGTAAAAAAATTTTAAAAATTTATAAAATCGTATAATTTCTTCTACATTGTTGGTATTACAGGAAAGGGTGTTAAGAACTAAAAAACCTCGTGGATGTGAGAAAGATGTGAGGGAAAATACAATTAGCAAGAAAACAAAATTTTATTTTGAGTTTGTCTTTATGAAATCCTGGAAAAGAATAAACGTTTATCACAAAAAGTATATACTTTTCTTCCGAATACACTTCCTTACAGCGAAAAGCAAATGAGAAACGAACTTTGTTTGTCTAAAATTTCGTTTGGGAGGAAAGAATTATTTTTTTGCGTGTATTGCCTGGAAAATCATAAATGATCTTTTGTACAATTGCATTAAGGGCGTTAGTCGATTTCAATTTTAATTCTAGAGATTTTGTAGAAGTACAAAAAATTGTCTCCATTATAAGTATTTGTATCTGGAAATGCAAACCTTTACATATAGCCCCCAACACATTTGACAGATGTGATATGGTATCGAAAATTTAGATCTACAAAGTTGTGCAGGGTATAATATAGTCGGCCCCGCCCGACTTTAGACTTTCCTTACTTGTTTTTAATTGCATTATTTAAAAATTAATTTAAAGTTTCATCCGATAGCTTTGCTATCATGTATACCCGTCCATTCTTTGATTGACGGTAGGTTAGGTGGAAGTGGAGAGTATGAAAAGCGTTTTTGATCATTTTTTTTTTTTGGTTTTCAATATAATTATATGCTTGTGTTTGTCTGCGGTATTTATTAAAATGTAATTTCGTCTCTTTCTTTTTTGTTGAAATATTTCAATTAAGGCAACCATCAATGAATTTTATCTTGACTTTTTTGCAGTAATACCATAAACATTCATTTTTACAACTTTGTGGTTATCTTAAAAAGGTCTGAAATAGAGTAGGCGTAGCAGTTAAATGCGACTGTTCGTTTCTCTTTTGTGGTTTGGAGGGGAAGAGTGTTGGGTTAAAATGAAATTGAAATACATTTAACGTCGTCACCATTCACCGCCCAATTTACCCACAAATTGAACTAAGACATGCAATACAAACATTTATAGCCATAAAATAGAGTAATCAACAATGAAATAATAGAAGGAACTTAAAATGGAACCAAACATACGAAGTCCTTTCTTGTGTGCCTTATACCCATGGCCAGATATGCCATCTCTCACATGACTATAAGTAAGAGACCTTCGATTTACTTTAGGTGGTTAGGACTGGATGATGATGGCTGACCCCCAAATGAATAATGGCTTTGACTTCTATTTGCTTCATCCCCCCCATACGATAAATTTATTGACCATCTGTTTACCCGGCGTCGTTGTTTACACTGTTGTATTGGCAAATTGAAAACTATGATAACTTCAACTGAGCTTAAATCCAACAATAAATTGTTACGATTTCTGTTGAGCTTAGAGAAGGAAATGTAGACTCCTAAACAAAGCAAAAACACAGCAAACTAAATTATACCCTCTACCACAAAATGGAGGCAACAGGAAAGAATTGTGAGCGCAAATTAGTAATGTGGAATTGACAACAGATGGCATAGTTGGGGATATACCCATCAAACACAAACTGAAACTATATTCATGTCATAATGACACCCAGAGAAGCAATATGATCACGGTCATATGGTATAATCCAGAAAACAAAATTTTTGTGTTGAATTTGTTATATATTAACCATCCAAAAACAATAGTTTGCTCCAGGAGATTATATTCCTTCTCTGCGTAAACATTCCACAGCTTTCATGTTGCCAACTGCTGCTCCAAAGGTAACAAAGGAAAGGTTTTCTACATCGCATCGTTACCCGGTCATGCCATAACATCGACACCAAAGCCCGATATCTATGGAAAGAAGATTACAGGTAGATGTGTACTGGTTGATATAAAATGCAACAAATTAAAGCGCCATATTTTTCCATTTTTCTTCTTCTATTATTCAAAAGCAAAAATTATAGGAAATAACATGACATTTTAAAATCACTTTACAATAAAACAAGTAAGGAAAGTCTAAAATCGGGCTTGGCCGACTATATTATACCTTTCACCACTATGTATACCAACATTTTTAATACCATCTTAACACCTTCAAATTTGTTAGGAGCTATATAAAGGTTCATATTTCCATATACAAATATTTAAATGTGAACCGATTTGGACACATTTTTTTAAACTTTCACAAAATGTCTAGACTCAAAATTTAAATTGGTTAATGACCGGAACGGACCAAGATGTTAGTAAAAAACAAGTAAGGAAAGTCTAAAGTCTGGCGGGACCGACTATAGTATACCCTGCACCACTTTTCGATACCATATCCCATCCGTCAAATGTGTTAGGGGTTATATAAAGGTTTGTCCCAAATACATACATTTAAATATCACTCGGTCTGGACAGAATTTGATAGACTTCCACAAAATCTATAGACTCAAAATTTACGTCGTCTAATGCACTAGGGTGGAACACAATGGTAGTAAAAAACAAGTAAGTAAAGTCTAAAGTCGAGCGAGGCCGACTATATTATACCCTTCGCCACTGTGTACACAAACATTTGTGTTACCATCTCAACTACTTCAAATTTGCTGGGAGCTGTATAAAGGTTTGCGTTTCCAGATACAAATACTTTCAATGGAGACAATTTTTTGTATTTTTACAAAATCGGTAGAATTAAAATTTAAATCGGATAACGCCCTGGGATGAAACACAATGTTAGTAAAAAACATGTAAGTAAAGTCTAAAGTCGGGCGGAGCCGACTATATTATACCCTTCACCCCTATGTAGGCCAAAATTTGTGTTACCATCTCAAATACTTCACATTTGCTGGAAGCTATATAAAGGAGACAATTTTATTACTTCTACAAAATCTCTAGAATTAAAATTTAAATCGGCTAACGCTATCCAGTCAATTGGAGGAAAATCCCATTGAAAATGGGTCTAAAATATTAAACAGTCTACCATATTTCCCCAACTCTGGTGTACCTATATATGGGAGCTATGTACAATCTGAACCAATTTTGACTAAATTTGACATGCATAATTAGAATAATAATTCTGCTATCTATGCGAAATTTCACGTAAATGGGAGTATAAATTTGGCCCACCTGGTCATATGAGTGCAAATCGGACGGGAGATATATATGGGAGCCATATCTAAATCAGAACCGATTTCAACCAAATTTTCCACAATTACCTATACTACAAAACGTACTTCTTGTGCGAAATTTGAGGCAAATCACGGCAAAACCCTGGATTTTGAGGCCATATAAGTTCAAATCGGACGAAATATATATGGGAGCTATATCTAAATCTGAATCGATTTTGACCATACTTGACACATACAATAGTATCGTTAAAAGTACCACTTGTGCAAAATTTGAAGCAAGTCAGTGCAAAACTCTGGCTTTTGAGACCATATAAGTTCAAATCGGGCGAAAGATATATATGTGAGCTATATCTAAATCTGAACCGATTTTAACAAAATTTGACACACTTAACGATACTATTAAACGTACCCCTTGTGCAAAATTTGAAGCAAATCACGGCAAAACTCTGGCTTTTGTGGCCATATAAGTTCAAATCGGACGAAAGATATATAAGGGAGCTATATTTAAATTTGAACCGATTTCAATAAAATTTACCAAGCATTGGTAGAATGTCAATGCTACCCTCTGTGCAAAATTTCACGAAGATCGGTAGTAAACTTTGGCCTCTGTGGTCATATGAGTCTAAATCGGACGAAAGATATATATGGGAGCTATATCTAAATCTGAACCGATTTGGCTGATATTTTGCAAGATTTTCGAGATTCATAAAATATTTGGATGTACGGTATTTCAAGAAAATCGGTTGATAAACACGCTAACTATGACCACATCGGGGATAAATATATATGGCAGCTATATCTAAATCTGAACCGATTTTTTCCAAAACCAATAGCGATTGTCTCTGTCCCAAGAAACGGCCCGATGCCAAATTTGAGGACGATCGGACTTAAATTGCGAGCTGTACTTGGTGCACAAAATTACATATACAGACAGACGGACGGACAGACAGACAGACGGACATCGCTAAATCGACTCAGAATTTAATTCTAAGCCGATCGGTATACTAAAAGATGGGTCTCAGACTTTTCCTTCTTGGCGTTACATACAAATGCACAAACTTATTATACCCTGTACCACAGTAGTGGTGAAGGGTATAAATATGAGAAACATTTAAATCTGAAGCAATTTTAAGGAAACTTCGCAAAAGTTTATTTATGATTTATCGCTCGATATATATGTATTAGAAGTTTAGAAAATTAGAGACATTTTTACAACTTTTCGACTAAGCAGAGGCGATTTAACAAGGAAAATGTTGGTATTTTGACCATTTTGTCGAAATCAGAAAAACATATATATGGGAGGTATATCTAAATCAGAACCGATTTCAATCAAATTTGGCACACATGAGTATATTACTAATTGTACTCCTAGTGCAAAATTTTTACAAAATTCGGCCAAAAATCTGGCTTCTGGGGCCATATAAGTCCATATCGGGCGAAAGATATATATGGGAGCTATATCTAAATCTGAACCGATTCCAATCAAATTTGGCACACTTGACTATACGACTAAGTGTTATGTTTGTACAAAATTTCAAGCAAATCGGTATAAAACACTGGCTTCTGGGTCCATACAAGTCCATATCGGGCGAAATATATATATGGGAGCTATATCTAAATCTGAACCGATTTCTTCCAAAATCAATAGGGATCTATTCTAAGCCAAAACAGTCGATTGGACTAAAACTGCGACCTAGACTTTGATTACAAAATTGTATTCACGGACAGACGGACATCGCAATATCGACTCAAGAGCCCACCCTGAGCATTTTTGCCAAAGACACCATGTGTCTATCTCGTCTCCTTCTGGGTGTTGCAAACATATGCACTAACTTATAATACCCTGTTCCACAGTGTGGAGCAGGGTATTA